>NC_061810.1:37001948-37304948 GCF_021462225.1 Girardinichthys multiradiatus
GTGGTTTGCACAAACTTGCTGAAAGTTTAAAATTAACACAAATTCAATTCAGTTCAAAAATAGCTTATTAATCCTAAAGGGGAGTGAAATGCCACTTGTAAGATCTCATTCAAACCAAATATTATGAAATGTCTAAATCCTTCATAGTCAATGCAAGTCTAAGCAGGTTTGTGTAGCACTGTTATTTGGTGTCTAGAGAAGGCCAGGCCACAACGTGAAAGTGATCCATCCTTGTCAGACCTCAAGCAGACGTACAATTTTTAGATGATTTATTTACAATATGTTTTTTTTTTAAAATATTTTAAGACTGAAAGGGAGCTTGCAAAAACAACAAACAAAAGGAAACTATCTGAAATATTAATCAAACTTATCTATTCAAAACAAATTAACAAAATGATAATAACTTACCTTCCTAAGTAAAACAGGAACTAGAACAACAAATAAAAGGCAGTCCACCCCTACAAACTCCTTAATATAACAAAAAACATTGAAGGTGTTTTTAATTACGCGCTTCAAAGGTAAGGGTGTGTCTGGTTAAGATGAGCACACGTTTAATGATGGGCAGTCCACACCATCATCATCTCCTCGTAGGTAATAATCGTCCGTCTTCTGGGTTCACCTGCACACTCAAATTACATATGAAGAAACAATACCTTACGACAACAGTCATAACAAATTGTAAATGCATGAAAGGACTATTTAATAATTAAAATATACTTTAGAAGGAAACAGTAACAACATTAACAAATAGTAGTGTTAGATCAAAGGTAGTATATAGCAAAAGTATGATAAAAATAATTGGATTATCTTTATGGTAACCTGTAGTAAACAATAATGATTTTAGGCCTGATTTAGAAGAGGCACAATTATCTGCACATCTCTGGTTTTTAGGGAGTTGGTTTCCAAGCTGAGGAGCAAATTCTGCCTTCTGCATTTTGGGTTAGATGCAGTGGCCTTATTGATTTATTAGCAGACACAAGTACAACACATTCACACTGATCTAAGTTACTGAAAATATAAGCATTCTGTTCAAGTTTTAACATAAAACCATTTATTATGGCTGATAATTTGAGATAGTAGCATGATTTAGTGTTTATGTGGCTGATAAATTTAACATCCATAACTATGGGACAGGAACTAGAAATAGAACTAGTCGGGCTCACCTCCATGCATAGCGTGGGCTCTGGAACCCATTTCCTCGAGAGGGGCCGGACTCTCTTCTACTCTGAGTGGCCCACGGGGAGAGGCGGCGGGCTGGGGTGGGTTTGTTTGTTGCCCCCCCAGCTCAGCCGTCTCGTATTGGGGTTTACCCCAGAGGATGAGAGGGTCGCATCCCTGCGCCTTCCGGTTGGGGACAGGTCCTGGACTGTTGTTTCGGCCTACAGGCCGAGCGTTAGTGCGTAGTACCCGGCATTCTTGGCCTCCCTGTCGGGGCTGCTGGATAGTGCCCCTCCCAGGGACTCCATTATTCTGCTGGGGGACTTCAACGCCCACGTGGAAAACGACAGTGACACCTTGAGAGGCGTGGCCCCTCAAGGTGTCACTTGAGTGGCCACCTTGAGGGCCCCTCCGGGGGGAATCGGGAAGAATGGCCCCTCGATCTGAATCCAAGTGGTGTTTCATTATTGGACTTCTGTGCTAGACACGGATTGTCCATAATGAACACCATGTTCAAGCATTAGGGTGTCCATTAGTGCACTTGGCACCAGGACACCCTAAGGAGGTCGATGATTGACTTTGTTGTCGTGTCGTTAGACCTTCGGCCGCAAGTTTTGGACACTCGGGTGAAGAGAGGGGCTGAGCTGTCCACTGATCACCACCTGGTGGTGAATTGGATCCGCTGGAAGAGAAGAAAGCCGGAAAGACTTGACAGGCCCAAGCGCATAGTGAGGGTCTGCTGGGAACGTCTGGCAGAGCCCTCGGCCAGGGATGTATTCAACTCCCACCTCTGGGAGAGCTTTGACCAGATTCCAGGGGGATGTTGGAGACATAGAGTCCGAGTGGACCATGTTCTCCGCATCTATTGTCGATGCTGCTTCCCGTAGTTGCGGCCGTAAGGTCTGCGGTGCCAGTTGCGGCGGCAATCCCCGAACCGGTGGACACCGGTAGTAAAGGACGCTGTCAAAATGAAGAAGGAGGCCTATCGGCTGTGGTTGGCTTGTGGGACTCCTGAGGCGGCTGATGTGTACCGTGAGGCCAAGTGTGCCACAGCCCGGGCAGTGGCAGAGGCAAAAACCTGGGCCTGGGAGGACTTGGAGATAGTCGAACCTCGGCTTCAGGAGGAGCAGTGTGGTTTTCCTCCCGGCCGTGGAACACTGGACCGGCTCTATACCCTCTACAGGGTACTCGATGGTTCATGGGAGTTTGCCCAACCGGTCCACATGTGTTTTGTAGACCTGGAGAAAGCATTCAACTGTGTCCCTCGTGGTGCACTGTGGGGGGTTCTCCAAGAGTATGGAATCGGGGGCCCTTTATTAGGGGCCATCCGGTCCCTGTACAAGCGGAGCAGGAGTGTAGTCCGGATTGCCGGCACTAACTCGGACCTGTTTCCGGTGCATGTTGGACTCCGGTAGGGCTGCCTCTTCAGGTTGGAGGGGAGTTCCTGCCTCAAGTGGAGGAGTTCAAGTATCTATGGGTCTTGTTCACGAGTGAAAGAAGAATGGAGCGGGAGATCGACAGACGGATCGGTGCGGCTGCCGCAATAATGGGGACGCTGTGCTGGTCCGTTGTGGTGAAAAGAGAGCTGAGCCGAAAAGCATTGCTCTCAATTTACCGGTCAGTCTACGTTCCTACCCTCACCTATGGCTCTGAACTTTGGGTCATGACCGAAAGAACGAGATACAACGGGAGGGGCTCGGAGTAGAGCCGCTGCTCCTCCACATCGAGAGGAGCCAGTTGAGGTGGCTCGGGCATCTATGGGCTTCTTGGACGCCTTTCTCTGAAGGTGTTCCAGGCACGTCCCACCGGGAGGAGGCCCAGGGAACGGCCCAGGACATGCTAGAGGGGCTATGTTTCTCGGCTGGCCTGGGAACACCTTGGGCTCCCCCCGGAGGAGCTGGAGGAGGTGTATCGGGAGAGGGATGTCTGGGTGTCTCTGCTGAGTCTCCTGCCCCTGCGACCCGGTCCCGGATAAAGCGGAAGACGATGAGTACGAGTAACTATAGTTTCTATCATGCTCTGCAGTTTTTCATCTAGTTTTTGTCATCCAAAATATTGATTTCCCTCTTTTCCACATTAAGATGGAAGAAGTTCTGGCCAATCCCCTTGCTGATATTACTGTGACTCAGTGACTGCAAGGGACCGGGGTCAAATAGTTACACACATTATAAACGTGTGTGTTATCAGCATCTAAGCAAGAGGAAACATAGATGTTGAATAAAAGTGATCTAAAAATGGAGCCTTAAGGAACCCCATATTGAACCTTTATTTGCCAGATGTATAATTGCCAAATGAAACAAAGTAGTAGTACCAGTCTGCAAACATATATTTTTTATATAATATTCGAATCACTTTATTAGAGTACCTAAAAAACCCACCGGTAAATGTAGTCTGTCAACCAGTATGTTTTTAGCAATGCAGCATTGAGGTTCAGTAGTAACAATACAGCATTGCAACAGTCATGCAACACGAGCATTTGATGCATCACTTTTAAGTTTGTAATTTAAAAGACTGGAAATTGTTTGGGATATATTGTTTTGTTTTGCAATTTGTCATTTAAAACCGGGTGAATTCACTCATAAACTCCATCTCAGTGCTCTTTAACAAAACTATTAAGTTACATTTTGTCATTAAGGCATCCAGGTTAGGCTTTTCTTTTCAGGTAAGGCTTCTTTAAAAAAGGTTTGAAGGTTGCAGTGAAGAATTGACAATCTGCAATATTTTAGGAGCAACACAGCTGAAGACACTTTGTAAAAAACTTGTGGGCAGCATTTCAATAAAAATGTTTTTGTCAGAGATACATACATGTATTACCAGCAATATAGCAAAACTTTAAATGTATGTACTGTACCTAAAATCAGTTAAGGTTGTGCTAATTCATCATTCAGCTCCATAGTTGTAGATGTTAACATTTGTACATTTTTACTGAAAAGCAAGACTTGAGAAAATAGACAGTTTACAAGGCAAAAGTAAGTTCATGTCTCACTGCACCAGCCAAATACTTTATTTCCTTCAAAGGCCATCCACTGGACATTGAGGTGGAAGACATCAAATTAAAGGTCAGGTTTGAGGCAGTAGCTTTAGGGCAGTCTGAGGATGAGAAAGGGATTGGAGAGGAGAAGAGGCCAGCATGGTTTCCAATCTAAATTCAGATGGCCTTCCTACCCTGATGTTTACTCAAGAGTTATGTGTTTTCCTCAAGTAAATGTTTTGGGAAGGAAGCTACTCTTTTGAGACTGCAGCTGTGCACAGGGTGATTTTGAGAAATAAAACTAAACACGATTTTGTGTGTGCTTTAAAGGCAGACTTTGAAGCTACTTTAGAAACCTCCTTTTGGGTTAGGGAGATTGATTTTTTTTTATATCAAAGTAAGATGAAAACATATATAAAGCTACAAAGCTACTCTTACACTCATTTTTACTCCGGTTGCAACTGAGTTGTTTTATTTTTGGAGGCTTTTTATTGCTGTTCTAGAGTAAGCTGGCAGATTCAGCTTTGCAAGTATTCCTTTTCCAACAGTACCGTACGATGAAATAAAATAAATCAAAGCCTGCATTGTCATAAGGAATCTTAAAATAAGCAGTTTATGGGAAATCTAGGAAACACTGGGACATTGTTCCTGATTGTTTTCTGATGTACCACAAAATATATTTTTGCAGACGACAACAGCATGAGGCCAACATACCAGGACAGTGCATGTTGTTAATGAAGTATTTTTTATAATTAAGGTCACTGTCTAACAAAACCACCCCTCCCCTCAGCATGTTATTTGAATAATATGTGTCAATGAAGCCAGCTACACTGGGAAATCATAATGTGATTAATTCCCAGTGTGGCCTGTTTTAATTCACAATGATTTGCTGTTGGGTCGATTAACCATTTGAGCAATAATTAGATAGTGGGATAACAGATTTTATATAACCAACTTGTCAAGATCAAGGCACTTTTCACATGGGCTTAACAGAACTTTTTTATTTATTTATTTGTATATATATATATATATATATAGTACAGACCAAACATTTGGACACACCTTCTCATTCAAGGAATTTTCTTTATTTTCATGACTATGAATATTGTAGCTTCACACTGAAGGCATCAAAACTATGAATTAACACGTGGAATTATTCTGTTGATGAGCTTCAAGAGGTAGTCACCTGAAATGGTTTTCCAACAATCTTGAAGGAGTTCCCAGAGATGCTTAGCACTTGTTGGTCCTATTCAGTAGGACTATCAGCTGTGTACTGTATCCACCTCCTGCACAACACAACTGATGGTCCCAACCCCATTTATAAGGCTTGAAATCCCACTTATTAAACCCGACAGAGCACACCTGTGAAGTGAAAACCATTTCAGGTGACTACCTCTTGAAGCTCAACAACAGAATGCCAAGAGTGTGCGGAGCATTAATCAAAGCAAAAGGTGGCTATTTTGAAGAACCTAGAATATAAGACATATTTTCAGTTGTTTCACACTTTTTTGTTCAGTATATAATTCCACATGTGTTAATTCATAGTTTTGATGCCTTCAGTGTGAAGCTACAATATTCATAGTCATGAAAATAAAGAAAACTCTTTGAATGAGAAGGTGTGTCCAAACTTTTGGTCTGTACTGTATATAGCCTATTATAGGATAACATTATAACACTCTGGTATTTAGATTGACTCATTTCGCTGCCCATTCATCCCTTGGATCCACTATGCGTGCAGTGTTCGCCAGCCTCTGCACTGCCCTACACGCCTAGTGACACAGTGGACACTCGGGCTCTGTATGTGCAAAAACAACTTCTTTTAAAAATAAACTCTCTGTTTCGAGCACTATAGAAACATTATAGCTGGTCCCTCCTTCATGCTTCACCATTCTTTTGTTTTTCAACTACCCATTTAAAACTTCTGAGTCGCGTGGCCTTGAGCCACAATACTGTGATTGGATGTAGTTCTTTTATTTAACTGACCTCCTTCTTAGGAACTGTGGTCCATTCCATGGACCAGAGAGTGTATGAAGAGTATTTTCTTTATAATGGACAAGATGTTATTTTAGCTGAAGACATTTCTCCTTGAGCTAAATTTGTATCATCTTTTGAGAGAAATCTGAAGGTTTAATGTTCTACAGAAATTTGAGAGAAGTATTTGCATGACATTTTTTTCTTTAGAAATATAGTTCAGGATATTTGTTTCTTTATTTGAAAGCTGCACTTCATAGAAATTCAGCTAAGTCCTTGAGAGTTATGGTAGGTAAAGTCATAAGAACATTTTGTGCAATACTGGTTCTGTAAAGCACTTCATAAATAGTCGGTGAAAACGTTCAACCAGAAGAGGTTTAAAGCAATATCAAACACCCATCATCACAATAACAAGGAACATTTCTGCTTTCCTGTGTGTGGGGTGAAGCTTTGGAACAGTCTAAATGTGGAGCGCAAACAATGTCCAAACATGGATTATAAACGGATATCATACTTAAAACATTATTATTGCTGTTGTTGCATTTATTGGTAGTAGTATTGTTGCCTATATGTAGACATATATTGTACAGTATATATAAAACATTTTTTGTAAAAAAGCAGATAATATTAAAAGGAAATATAAAACTTGTAGCACATGATTAAGAGTTTTTCTCCTTGCAGCTCAGGTGGGTAACTAGGAGTGAATACTCCCCACCCCTTGTATGAACACCTATTTTGTAAATGGCACCATTTTTCTTTTCTTGTTTTTTTCTTCTGTTCTTTTTTTAACTTTTTTATATGCTGTTACACATTCAAATATAAATAAATAAGCATAACTAAAAACCCATATTTTCTTATTTGATCTTGACTTGGAAGAGATGACTTAATAATGTGCTACAATTTACATATTTAGACATGTGGCTATTTAATATCAATTTTAGTAATACTAAGAAGTTAAAAATAAATACTGTAAAATATAATAAAAATTCTATTTCTAGTAAAGAATAAATCAGGACACCTCCATTTTAAATATCCCTTTAAATGATGTATAACATCAGCTGCCCATGATCAGAAGGTTTGCCCTGTTTAAACATCAGAAGACATTTGGTGTGCTTCTGAACGTTGAAGTGAGTGTGAACATCACTGTGAGAATAAAATAACAATTTGAGGTATTCTGAAAGAAGACTGTAGCAGCTAATGAGTCTGGCAAAAACAGTCATCTAAAAATAATTTTTAAGTCAGCCATTTTACTGTACAGAAAATATTCTGAAAGTGGAGGAAATTCAAAACAAGTGCCAACATGCCCAGGTCTGGCCATCCAAGAAATTTCACCCTGGAAGCAGACTGCAGGATGTTAAAGAAGTCTCCAAAAACCCTAAAAGGACTTAACAGGACCTACAGTGGGCTCATGCAGTGGTTGATAAAAAAGTGCATACCTCTTCAATTGGACTGCACAAGCTTAACTTTCATGGAAGGGGTTCAAGGTGGGGAAGGTGAAGGTGGAGAAGGTGAAGGTGCTCTCTAAGAAAAACATGAAAACCCAAATTAGGTTTGTGTTAGGTTTAAACACCAAACACTTTCACAATTCTGCACAAAGAAAGACACAGAGAAGTTAGTTCATTTTAACCTGCAGGTGAGAGTGTTTTCAGAGGCTGCTCAGTTACAAGCCTCCACACCACACTCTGAAGACAGCCTCTGCTCCCTCTGCATTTTATTGATAAGAGATAAGAGAAAAACGCCCTGGTTACAAAATGCTCCAACCACTAAAGGGAGGGATGCACACTCATAAGATTGGAAACAGCTGCACCGACAGAATGTTCTAGAACATCCTGTCTCTATCTTGCAGCTCTTGTACATATAAGATATAATCACTCTGAACAGCAAGCTTCACTTCTATTAAAGTTAAAACATATATAATCATTAATTAACCCTAACATTTTCCTCCTCTTTATAAATGTTTTAAACACTTGATACATCAATCATTAACCTTTTCTTCTCAGATTTTCAGTTAAGACATCATGGTGTGTTTTATCTGTACATGTCATTAAAAAAGTAGCAGGAGGTCTTTAAGTTTACTGTATACAACTAATTGTCGTCAGGGTCAGGATACAGATCAGGGAAATGCAGAGAAGTCTCTTCTTCTTCCTGGTCATCATCATCATCATCACTGGCTCCTTCTGTCTCCTCAGGTCTCAGGAGGGCATACATCTCTGACATTTCTGTTTTGACTGGCTGAATAGCAGAGGTTATTATACGGGTGCACAAAGCTCTTATACACGGAATACAGCAACATCCACACAATGTGAGAATAGCTGCAAAGACTGCTATTGACATAAGGATAGACAACACTAATTGTTTATATTTACCAAACATTTCTCCAAACCCATCCCACATTGTGGTGTCAACTCCAGAATGATCTTTCATTTTGCTGTTAAGTGACCTAAGGCCCTCCAGGGCCTTGGTGAGGCTCCCATCAGCTGCGGTGTTATTTGGAATAAATGTACAACATTGATGCCCAAATATTGAACATACTCCACCTTTTTCAGCTAAGAGCATATCGACAGCAATTCTATTTTGGAAAGCCATTAAAGAGGTAGCTGACAATTGTTCATGGATGGCTGAGAATCCTTCTTCAGTTTTATTTCCTAGTCGTTGCACATTGTAATGGATGTAATTTATTCTGTCAACATTTTTATTTATTGTGCACCACCAGCATATGGTGGATTCAAAACCTGCTGCTACTTGATCTGCTAATTTATATTCATCAGGAACTCCTCTTGGTATTCCTATGCTATCTATATAAGTAGGGTCATCTTTACTCCATCCTGATCTTTTTACTCTACTTTTCCAGGTATGTGGAAATATACTGGCTACTGTTCCCAACAACTCTGCCACTGAGAGTGGAATGACAGACACGGGAAATATTAATGACACTGATGCACACAAACCAGTTGTGTTGTATGGCAACCTGTCATACAGTTTATCGTCTCTACACCACCACCAGATGTCGCTGCGTGCTTTAGGTTTAAAGCTGACACCTACTGCTATGATGGAGTGACATTGATCTTTATTGAGTCTGCTTATGTTTGATCCCACACCTGTTCAGTTTATACAGGAAAAATTTCCTGGAGCAACCTTATTTGAAAACATCGGTTTTTGTTTTTCGGCGGTAGTCAAAGGATAAATCTTATCCCACATAGTACAGTTTGTTGAGAGTCTTGTGCTGTTCATTACTTCTACTAAGCATTTTTCTGTCAACGTTGAGGGGACCACCTGTAACAGTGGTCTGGCTCCCATACATACTACACAATCTGTTTTTACTGCCTGGGCAGCCTGTTCTGCCATTAAGAGCCAGTTGTTATCTATTTTAGATATTCCTGTAGTTATTTTAAACCAGTCGTCTGTGGTCAGGTTCTCAGGATCAATTCTAACTCCTTTCTCTACTGTTTTTTGAGAGAGAGTCGTTGTATTCTTATGTTCACAAATAAACAGTTGGAAACTGGGATCCGCCCCTGATGAATAGGCCCTTAGTAGGAAAAGCCAACAATCTCCCTGTAAGTTGCTCCCAGGGGGTTTTAGGGAGGTTTTTGTAAGATTCACAGTTAGATATATAGCTGTACTTGTTGCGTTAAGTTTGAATAGTTTTTTCTGGTGCTTTGCATATGCAGTAGTGCCCCACGTTGGGGTCCATTCATTATTTGCATCAGCTACTATTGTGGCCCATTGTGTTTGTTTTTGATCATTAGTCAAGTACCATTTGTAGTTTTTATAATCTTGGCCTTTTTCTGTTTTACGGCTAAGACTGGTAAGTGGAATGACAAGATTCGTGGTGGTGTTTGACTGCACACACACCATTAATCCGAATTGGTAAGCTCTTTTTGTTCCACACCTGTTATTGTCGTCAGATTCGTCAAGGTCAGATGACCGGGATCTTTTATGCAGTGTTCTATGATTTCTTTCCCATATTAGCAGGGCACCTACAATTATGATCGAGATGACGCCCCCTATTATCAATATCTTTTTGTGTGTTGGCGTGAACATCTTTCTGTAGATTGGCGCCCTTCCTAAAAACCTGTAGCAGAGCTGTGGACAATCTTCACCGGTTTGAGACAGCTGCAAACTATGATTGCAGCTCCCTTTGTAGCCGGACTTTCTCTGAAGGTCAGATGAAGAGCTACAATGCTACAACAGATACCACAATGCTATAACCACAACACAAATTATGATGGTTAGAATAAACACTGCTATTAAGAAACTTATTTTAGTCCCCTTTTTGGTCTGAAGTTCCCTTGTGCATTGTGTTTAGCACAGATCAAACATGTTCTACAAAAATTTTTTGAATAAGAGTTAAATCCATATGTTGTGTATATTTTGTTCACTAATCCTACCATTCCTCCTCTCGAGACATGAGAAACTCCATGACTCGAAATTGCTGCCCATTTGTATAGGTTTTTTGGTAGGATAGGTTTATTTTCTGCACAGTGTCTGTTCCTGTGGTGTGTGCCGCACATTTGCATATTGCAAGCTTTTTTGGCAGTTGGACTGCTTGCAATAGCTCTGTTAATAGTGCTGCATGTGTTACAGGTTTTCCAGTGGAGGTAATCATACCCCTATTTTTCCAATGTTGTGCAAAAGTATGCGTTGTTGCATATGCATACTGGCTATCAGTGTATATTGTTGCACTTTTTCCTGTCATTAATTTGCATGCTTCAGTTAAGGCTACTAACTCAGCAGCTTGCGCTGAGTAGTGTGAAGGGAGTGCTTCTGCTTTCAGTACTTTATCAAGAGTTACTACAGCATATCCGGTTTTTGTTTTACCTTTCTCATCTTTTTTGGAAGACCCGTCTACAAATAATGTTTCTCCATCTGTCAGAGGGGTATCTTTTAAGTCTTTTCGGCTTTTTGCTATTTCTTCAGATAATGTTTGGTTTAGTTCTTATTAAAAATAAAAAATAAAAACTCACTCACTGATGAACACAAAAAATGAAGGGCATATTATATCTTATAATCTTAGTTTGTTTTACCCAGTTTTATAGATACAACATACAGTTTCAGTCAGCTTTGTATTTAGTTCAAGTAACTAAAGTTTGTTTCAATTAACTCAAGTTTTCTCTATTTCAGTCCAGTCCAGTAATTCTGTTAAGGTTAATTTAATCTTATGTTAAGTTTGAGTCTAATTCAATCATTTTGAACCTGACTGGAAAAAGTCTAAACATCTGTTAAAATCTTTTTGTTTTACTATAGAGAACTGACCTAATATTATTATGGTAATGTTGAGGACTCTAATTTTTACATAACATGAAACAGACATTTATTTCACAAAAACAGAAAGTCAAACACAGACATTTGGCCACATGAAAGTTTAAATAACCTGTTTGTAAAAGAATTAGGAAAAATTGAAGACAGATCTATGAACTTTCCTATAGTTATCAGTATTTTTAATACAGGTAGAACCTTTGCTATCTTTATATGATTTTTCGGAAAAGATTCTGGAAACCTTATTAAGATATAAATTTGGCAAAGATCATCAGAACATCAGACCTTTATTAGCGCTTTTAATGTCTCTCAAAGATGCATTACAATGAAATCAGTCATTCCCATTCACACACATTCACACACTACTTACTTATTTCTCTGTCAGAGTAATTTTTATTTGCAAAGATTTGAACATAATTTGACTTCTATTATTCTTAAAATGCACATTGTTTCCTCATAACCCCTTTTGTTTCCACAAGGTCTGTTTTGAACGCTTCAATTCTTTTTTTTTTTTTATTCACCAAGAATCAATAAGGTGTTCTTAGTGGGTCCACCTTAAAGGTGTTATCTGTTGGGTGTCATGTTATCATTGTCAGGTCAGTGAGGTTCATAAGTCAGTCAGAACCTTGGTCATTTGTTCTGTGCACATAATGTTTCATAGATCCAGCCTATGATTAATCAGCAAAACGTCCACCTATAGGAGAAAAAAATGATTGTTAATGAATGAGCTGCATTTCCTAGGAACACTGTCTTCCTCCTGGATGAGCATCACCTGTTGAAAAACTTTCATCATTGTTTGTTTCACATATTCAATCACATCTTTATATTATACCAGTAGGTGAAGTTGTTAGTATCTCATGTAGACTGACATATACTGTTGCATTTGGAGAGGATCTCAGATTAAATAAACATAGTTAGAGCTTCAATCCAGGTTCATTTTGTGTCTGCAGACTTTAGCCAATTTTTCTTTTCTTTCTTTTTTTTTTATACATAAAGAGCAAGATTCAAAACATTTTCAAAAGGCAGATTGTGGCAGAATGTAAACAAAACTGCTTATTGATTGACAAAATAACATTCAAGCACACAATCACCATATTAAAAGGCTCTACTTCTAGAGAATCACTAAACTTCTGGGGTCCGGTTTTGGCCCGCGGACCTTGAGTTTGACACATGCAGGGTAGAGTTACAATTTTTTCAGACCTTTCAGCAGAGACAGGCTTCTGCTGTTTGCAGAAGTTTTATCTTTGTTTTCAGGCAGCTGCATCTCTTTGTCAAGGTCGTTTCACAGAGCTGAAATTTAACTTCTCTCAAAGAGGAAAAATCAAGAATGCACACAATCTGAGCCAAATATGGAATTATTTCCCTGTAAAATGAATCTTTTGCATTTTATCATGATATTGTTGGTAGTATAACACCATAGAATGATTTTTAAAGCACCTGTTTCTCACTAATGCTTGCCTACAAAATCTTTTACTCTCAGATTACTTCTTTAACAACTCTAGTCATTGTTCACTGGGTTGTCCAGTTGGACAGTTTCCATGTTGTCCACATTGTCACCTCCTCTTTTAACTTCTTTTACCACGTCCTCTAAAACCACCTCTTAGTCTTTATAATTTGGGGCTACCTTGGTATTCTAAACTGGGATGGGTGGCAGTCCGCCCCCCCCCCCTTTATTTGTTTTCAGTTAAGCTGAAAGTTTTTTTTTTTTTTTCTGTGCTTTTCTTAAGGCCTCAGTATTATGGCTGTCAGTTAAAAGCTGCTCTTATTGTTGTTTTTTTTTAATTCATCTTTTTGTTTTAATCTGTTTATCAACTGTGTGCACTCAGGGACTGAAAAGTCCCCTTTGAAATTATAATCTGGCAAGGTTTTTTATTGTCTCTTGAATCTTTTAAATGCATAATCTCCAGTTTAAGATCCCTGTGTAGTTTTAGGATTTCAGTGATAATTAAGTTACCTGAAAATCCGTATTTTTATGCCATCGTGTATATATTTCTGTTAAATCAGAGCTTTTTCTCTGTTCTTCCCCCATTGTTCTTTGTTATTTTTCTCTTTTTAGTTTTCATTATTGCTAATTTTAGATCCCCTTGTAATTTTAAGACATCCTTTGTATCTAATTTGCCCAAAAACCCATGTTTTTTATTTTTTATTCCATCTATGACAGATCATACCTGCTCCTTTTACATAGTTCTCCATAAACTTTACCTCCCCTTCTAAGTCAATTAGTTTACTTTGTTTCTCTTTACTTTGCCCCTTTCCCATTTTGAACTAGATTTAGATCCAGTATGTTTTTTAATACCTGGTGTATTCTAAATACTGGATTTATGTATTTGAAAACAGGATGGTGATCAAGAAGTCAGTTGTGGTAAAATCCACTTCAACCCTGTTCAGGTGGGATTTTCTTGCCTACAAGCATCCACAAAGGCTCACCATTTACTATCTGTTTTCAGTTTATATGAAAAGTAAGGACCTAATGGTCATTACGATTCCATTCACTCTTCCACACGTTTTTCAGTCACACTTTTTTTACGCGTTTTACTCTTACTGTAATTACTTTCACAAAAACATAACAGAGGACTCCGCCGTCCTGTGTAGAGTTTAATTAGTCTATTTCAACTAAGGGAGTCTACCCTCCTGCGGAATTTAACTGTCTATTTTAGTTCAACAGAGGACTCCGCCGTCCTGTGTAGAGTTTAATTAGTCTATTTCAACTAAGGGAGTCTACCCTCCTGCGGAATTTAACTGTTTATTTTAGTTCACCTGATAGTGTCTAGAATTGTCAGGGTTTCTCTATACTGTACTATTTTAGGTCATTTGCATTTCATCACTCATTCCTTTTAAATGAAAGACCTACTCACTGGTTCTCTGTGTCCTCGGGAGTACCGTCAGCCGTCAGACCCCAGCCTGTCAGGGAGGGACCAGTCCCGGAAAGGGTATTAGTACTGTGGCCACAGATTTGTCTGGAATCTCACTCACCCACTGGGATCGTCAAGCGTCTTGGTCTCCGGCTCGAAGGACCATTTATGTTAGGTTTAAACACCAAACACTTTCACAATTCTGCACAAAGAAAGACACAGAGAAGTTAGTTCATTTTAACCTGCAGGTGAGAGTGTTTTCAGAGGCTGCTCAGTTACAAGCCTCCACACCACACTCTGAAGACAGCCTCTGCTCCCTCTGCATTTTATTGATAAGAGATAAGAGAAAAACGCCCTGGTTACAAAATGCTCCAACCACTAAAGGGAGGGATGCACACTCATAAGATTGGAAACAGCTGCACCGACAGAATGTTCTAGAACATCCTGTCTCTATCTTGCAGCTCTTGTACATATAAGATATAATCACTCTGAACAGCAAGCTTCACTTCTATTAAAGTTAAAACATATATAATCATTAATTAACCCTAACAGTTTGACACAGAGAACACAGACAAAGATCAGGACTTCTGGAATAATGTTCTTTGAACAGATGAGTAACTGAATTATTTGGACTCCGGAGCAGAGATATTTGGCAAAAACCAAAATACCAGATGTGAAGCATGAAGGTGGCTGTTCAGAAATGCTTTTAATCAGCATGGCAACAATCATGTGACACAAATTATTAATATACAGTATAAGCAGATATGGACTTTTACTGAAAGACATCTGAGAGACAGAACTTCTGCAGCTCTAAAGTCATTTTAACACAATTGTAGCAGATTTTATAAACAAAAAGTTACAACATTGATGTTGGCTACACTATCGAATTTCAGCAAGCCAGCTGAAGGGAGCAGGAGGGCAAAGACTCTCGGGGGGAAAAGGTCAAAAATAAGAGTTTTATGGTCCTACATAGCTTGATGTGAAAGGTTTAGCCTGCAATCACTTAGTTTATGCAGACTATATTTTTGAGCTAATTTATTCATTTTCAGTTGCATATAAAATGCATCAAATCTCCCCATGTAAACAACTTTAAAGGACTGGTGAAAGTCAACATGTCTCAGCATGTAGGGATAAAAGCTTGATGACTAGATGACAGGAAATGTTTCTGTTAAAGGCTCATAGTTGCTTGATTTTAAATCAACTCTGGCTGACATATAATAATAGGGAGAGAGTTGCTCAAAAAATAAATAAATAGAATAAATGAAATAGTGATTGATATTATCATTATTAATCCTACAAACCCACTTAAATAGATATGTTATTTTATGTGTAAACTGCATTTGCTTCTTGAGCAATATATAGATACAGATTTTAGATGGAGATTAGTTTTGGTAAATTTAAACCCAAAAGACTCTAGGAGACAATTAATTTCATGTGACTCTGTGAGACTTGCTTAATGAACTCTTTATACCCACATAATGAAAGAGGGAGATAAAGAAAGAGAGAGACAGAGAAATAAAAACATGGAACTCAATTAAGCCTGACTAAAATACTGCTTTTCACACCTGATAAAATTTTTGTCTGTTTTTGTAAAGACTTTCATCCTGCACTTCGCGTTCATTCATTACATAACGGAACTTTTTAACCACGGGGGAGGAAAAAGTAATCTGTGATGCTAAGACTGTTGCTTGATGAACTCTGTCTTCTGCACAAAACTGATTTAAAAAGTGAATCACAGCCGCCTGAATGAGATATTGAAACTCTTTTACTGGCTGTTTTTTCTTTCTTAGCTTATTGGAAAGGACAGGGTTAATGAATAATAATGGTGGAAACCTGTTGTGCAGTTATCCTAAGTGTGGAGAAGAAAAACTACAGTTTCTAAGTTTATTGCAAAAAGTAAACAGATGTTTACAAAGTCATCATTGGTATGAAATATTTTTTGGATATTAATTAAGTATGTTTTTTTTTATATTTATGTATTTAAAAAACAAATTCTAAATTAATGGAATAATAATAAATATTTAAACCTCTTTGAATTTACCAGAATCCAAAGAGTTTGTTGTCACCTCTCAGGATTTGAGAGAAATAAATTCCTGAAAATGAGACAAAAGAATATCCTAGATAAGCATTATGAGATACTTTCACTTGGTGTTTCTCAAAAAAGCTATCGTAAAATTATGAAATATTTAATTAGGATATACTATATGTATGTAAAAGTTATAGTTTTGCCATAAATATAAATTTTCTGAGAGTTATGCTTCTCTTTTTCTCTTCATTTCAATTTTTTGTTTTTTGCCTGCAAGGGCACCATTCCTGGACTAATACCGTAATGCACCATGTATGCACAAAGTTAATCTTTAAGAGTGTTGGGGTCATCCATTTCGGTCGCACATTGTGACATGCGCAGCTCAACAGACGTCGCAGCTGTGATGTCACTGGGAGTATAAACTGGCTGAGATGGAGAGTTTCGTGGCCATTTCCCGCGTGTCTAACAGGACAGCGCAACTGAGGCACATATCTGAAGAGACAAAAGCTCGCAGGCGAACTTTTGCTCCACAAGGCCATTCCCGGAAGAGCTTGAAAGCTGGAAATCTGTCTGATACGAGAAGATCAGAGGATTTATTCGAAGACCATGCCGACACCCGGCGTAGGTGAAAACCTACAGAGGTTCTATTTCCAAGGAGATGAGTTTTTCCTCCTTGTTATTCAGTCGACTAACGGTTCTTCATATTTTCCCCTCCTGGACGGATGAGAGGTTACCGTTTTTTTTTCTTAATTTGATCACGGACGCGTGGTCCCCCCCCCCCATCCATCCTCGACCAGTGGAGAGAAGAAATCATCGTCAAAGTAATTTCGTTCTTTTTATATTAAACCGGATAGGTGCATTTAGAGGTCTGGGCAGGATGAGGCAGTTAAGGTGATGTAGGATCACCAGTAGTTAATCTCAGGTATTAACTTGTTGCATGCAATACTGATTGAATTATGTTATGCTGAGCTGTGTTTTGATTTGCTGCGCAAGCGCTGCTGAATTGTGGTTAATGTTTTGTCCGACTGATCTCAAATCAGCCAGGAGTTAGAAGTTGGACTTTTAAAAGTTTTCCATTCATAGCAACTGTGGTCTGGGTCTCGCCCGACCATTCTTTGTTCCAGTTTTATTGCTGGAGATTTTCCACTGAGTTCCCGCCTCAGATTTTTATGACTCTCTGTTCGAGATTTGGGGCGCTCAGCTGGTTGTGGCTAAAGGGGCGTGACCCCACCGTTTTATCAGCTGATCGCTGCGATCGAGACATCAGCACCAGGAGGACTTCCCTTTACATTTAACCCAAATTACACATTTTGTCCATAAAACTACTGGTTTGATCTTCATAGACACTAAATGCGCATATATATTTTTCTTTTATTATTATTGTTAGGTAGTCATTCTTATCCCCTTTGTGTAGAATAGTGCTTGTTAGTTAGGTGAAGGTTTTTGGACCAGAATAATGGTATATCAGGATTATTCGGCTTCAATACATCTTCAGATATATATAATTAAGAGAAGCGTTTGTGTTAATTTTGTGCAAGAGTGATTTATCTGTCAAAACAAGGTAGAAGATCCTCGACCTTCGGTGAAGTGGTTGAATAAACAGGGAGTTTGTGGTCTTGGTTAATAATTTGTAATTATTAAAGAGCTTTGAGCCCGTAATCCCAACACCAGAGGATATCTCTGATTTCTTCGTAAGTAATGATTTTTGGTTAAGAAATCATTTTTTTTTCAAATCATGATTTTAAATTATAATTCTTGATGAATATTAATTAATCAATAATAATAATCCTTACAAGAGAGAGCAGTGGCGGCGGCCCATAGGGGCACTGGGACACCCCCCCTCCCTGATAAAAGAGGGGGAAATGTTAAATAGATTTTTACAAATTCTGTCATTGATATATATCAGTTTTACTTACTAAAGTATGCCTCTATGTAATATGAAATATATATAAACTACATTTCCCACCTACTGATATTCATTCACCAGTGAATTCCCACAGACAGACTGGTGCGTTTCTATCATGGGGCACTGTTCAGAATGCCCTAGCAGTGCAGCAGTGGCCAATTGTGTAGAGTAGCTAGGGCAAATGAATAAATACACTACTCAAGAAAAATAAAGGGAACACTTAAACAACACAATATAACTCCAAGTAAATCAAACTTCTGTGAAATCAAACTGTCCACTTAGGAAGCAACACTGATTGACAATCAATTTCACAGCTGTTGTGCAAATGGAATAGACAACAGGGGGAAATCTTTGGCGATTAGCAAGACACTCAATAAAGGAGTGGTTCTGCAGGTGGGGACCACAGACCACTTCTCAGTACCTATGTTTTCTGGCTGATGTTTTGGTCACTTTTGAATGTTGGTGGTGCTTTCACACTCGTGGTAGCATGAGACGGACTCTACAACCCACACAAGTGGCTCAGGTACTGCAGCTCATCCAGGATGGCACATCAATGCGAGCTGTGGCAAGAAGGTTTGCTGTGTCTGTCAGCGTAGTGTCCAGAGCCTGGAGGCTCTACCAGGAGACAGGCCAGTACACCAGGAGGCATGGAGGAGGCCGTAGGAGGGCAACAACCCAGCAGCAGGACAGCTACCTCCACCTTTGTGCAAGGAGGAACACGAGGAGCACTGCCAGAGCCCTGCAAAATGACCTCCAGCAGGCCACAAATACGGTTAGAAACCGACTCCCTGACGATGGTATGAGGGCCCGACGTCCACAAATGGGACAGCCCAACACCATGCAGGACACTTGGCATTTGCCAGAGAACACCAGGATTGGTAAATTCACCACTGGCGCCCTGTGCTCTTCACAGATGAAAGCAGGTTCATACTGAGTACATGTGACAGACATGACAGAGTCTGAGACACCGTGGAGAGCAATCTGCTGCCTGCAACATCCTTCAGTATGACTGGTTTGGCAGTGGGTCAGTAATGGTGTGGGGTGGCATTTCTTTGGAGGGCCTCACGGCCCTCCATGTGCTCGCCAGAGGTAGCCTAACTGCCATTAGGTACCGATATGAGATCCTCAGACCCCTTGTGAGACCATATGCTGGTGCGGTTGGCCCTGGGTTCCTCCTAATGCAGGACAATGCTAGACCTCATGTGGCTGGAGTGTGTCAGCAGTTCCTGCAAGATCAAGACATTGAAGCTATGGACTGGCCCGCCCGTTCCCCAGACTTGAATCCGACTGTGCACATCTGGGACATCATGTCTCACTCCATCCACCAACGTCACGTTGCACCACAGACTGTCCAGGAGTTGGCGGATGCTTTAGTCCAGGTCTGGGAGGAGATCCCTCAGGAGACCATCCGCCGTCTCATCAGGAGCATGCCCAGGCGTTGTAGGGAGGTCATACAGCCACATGGAGGCCACACACAATACTGAGCCTCATTTTGACTTGTTTTCAGGACATTACATCAAAGTTGGATCTGCCTGTAGTGTGTTTTTCCACTTTAATTTTGTTTGTTTGGTTAATAAATTTGATATCCATTGAGCACATACAACTTTGTACAGAACAAAGAATTCAATGAGAATATTTCATTCATTCAGATCTAGGATGTGTTATTTGAGTGTTCCCTTTATTTTTTGGAGCAGTGTATATGGCCAATCAATGTCGCAGAATTTCATGGCTTTGGGGCACTGAAAATATCGCCCCTCGGAGGTAAAAAAAACCCCCCAAAAACCGCTTGTGCAGCTCAGTCAATCAGAGGGATGATGGTGAAGTTAACGAGCGAGGTGCACCTTCCACTGAATTTGGTGAGATCCATATTTATTTACCCATTTGTAAGACGTACAGTGGAGGAGAAAATCCGGGTTAAGGAGCTAGGACCCGATAAGCATTGTCATCAACCATCAGACCAAGGAGAAAAATAAAGTCTACAACCGGAGTTTCATTCAACCGCAAGTCGTGGCTGACTGGCTGTGGAATAGCGAATGTGCTTTTCTGTTTTCCCTGCATTCTTTTTAAAAGTGACGAAAGTGATTTAATGTGGACACAGTCAGGACAAACCGACTTGAAGCATCTCTCATTAAGAAGCATGAGCTATCAAGAGTTCATATGGAAAACTGTGTCGGTGCCGTTGGATGATAGTTGAGGTAAGAAGGCACAATGAAGAGGTTGATAAGAATCGTCATATTTTATCTTAACTCTTTGACTGTATTAAGTTTTGTGGTGCTTTTAGACTGGCATTGCGTGGGCATGATGAAAGGGATGTATTCATCAACTCACTGTTGATTTCATTTTGTATATTGGAGTAGGTAGAGAAATGTATTGTTACATCAGCCCCAGCAAGAATATTTTTCACCAGCTGCCATTGAGAGAGAGCTAACGTCAATTAGCTTGACCTCCTATTTCCAAGTGTCACTTGACCGCAGTCACCACAGTGCTCTGGTCTCTCATATCTGGCCTCATATCGTGCATTAACAGCAATTTTTAAAGTTGTTTGTGTACTCGTGCATCTATGTGTGTCAACTTAGAAGAATAAAAGAAAACCTTTATTCTTGGAAAATGAAATGAAATGAAAAAAGTGTTTAATTTCATTTCAAAACTAAATCTGTAATCCTGGCTCCCTGAGGAACTACTCAGCAGCACAAACAGCACAAGACAATGTGGTGTTGTTTCATTATCATAACAATGCAAATTAACATACAAATAGGGACTCCATAAAGCCCAGCTAACAGTTTACAGGCCACTAACTAATCTAATTAAACCATCTAATTAAAGCTCATGCTCATGTTTACATAAGGCTTGGTTAAAGAAAAACTAAATAAATAAATTACAAAAATAAATCAGCTGCCAATTGAAAACTCTTGTGTCAGAGAGATTCGCTTGAGGGTCTCTGGGAGAATTTGAAAGCTCTGGGGTCAAACGGTCACTGCTTGAAAAGCAGTCAATGAAATCTATAGAGAAGAGCAGTGGAGTAAATAAACCAGCAGATATGATCGCTACAGCTGAAATCATAATGCTGCTATATGTACGAGCAATAAAATCTAATTCTCCATGTGGTTTCCAAAATGAACAGTCAATACATAATGGCTCTCAGTGAAAAATGTTTTTAACTCACTGACTTGGAGGTTGCAGTCCTCTTTGTGTATTTCAGTTCAATAAAAAAACTATTCAAAAAATGTTTCTAAGCCATATGTTTATCTCTCTTGCTGCTGTAATTGAAAAAATAAATTATTTTGATGTGCGAAAGCAGAGTGTTAAAAACTAATTTGTGCATCCAATAGGATTAGACGACTGCTATCCGCTGTGTGAAGGTTAAAATATTTAGTTGTATTCTGTGATGTCTAGTTTTTATGGAGTTGGCTTGTTTTGTGGGTGGAACTGCAGCACATGCCTGAGCAAAATATGTTCTTATTTTGATTTGTAAATACACCTCTTGAAAGTTTTCACATTTTCTCATGTTAAAAACCACAAATTGATTGTTTTCATAAGAGCCACATAAAGCAGTACAGTTGTGAAGTGGAGGGAAAATTTATTTTTATCAACAAATAAAAATATTGAGTCCCAGTGAGTCAGCACTGTGTAGAACCACCTTCTGTTGTAACAACACCTGCAAGACTTTTGTGGGCATGTCTCTAACAGCTTTGTGCAAACTCTCAGACTGGATGGAAAAAAATCTTATATGAAAACATTCAATATTTTTTGTCACTCATTTCAAAAAGTGAAACTCATTATATAGATTCATTACACATAATATTTCAAAACTCTATTTTCTTCTAATTTTGATTATTATGCCCAATGTATATTGAAAAATTCAGTGTCTCAGAAAATTAGAATTTTGTGAAAACGTCATATTCATAGAAAGTTGAGTAAAAGGAAAACGAGTTGTTGGAAAGATGCAGCAGCAACAGAGATAACCGTAACCTTGAGAGGCTTATCAAGCAAAATCCTTTTAAGTATTTTGGGGAGCTTCACAAGGAGTGGACTAAGGCACCTGCCCACACTGCCAAAAGTACCAAAAGCTGGTTCACATGGTGTTACTGAACATGATTGGCCAGCAAACTGGCCTGACCTGAACCCCATAGAGATTCTATTATATGTTGTCAAAACGCAAATAAGAGACATCAGACCCAACAATGCAGATAAGCTGAAGGCTGCTATGAAAGCAACCTGGGCTTCCATTACATCTCAGCAGAATCACAAGCTGGTCTCCTCCAGGCCATGGCGCATTGATGCAGTGATTCATGCCAAATTCATGCCATATTATGTAATATTCAAATTTTCTGAGACACTGCATTTTGGGTTTCATTATTCGTAATATTGTTAAATCATCTAAATGACAAGGCATAAGGCTTGAAATATTTCACTGTATGTGTAATGAATCTATATAATAAATGAGATTCAATTTCTGAAATGAGTGAAATATTAAAATTATCAGAGTATTACATTTTTTTGAGCACTACTTGTGTATTTCTCTTTTTTGCCACATATTATCTGATAGATTTTTTGCTTTTGCTTCAGTTCATGGTCAGTCTAAAGTTTTTTTGCAGCCTCTAACAGGTTTTCTCCCATGTTTGCCCTGTTGTGCACCATCCATGTCCCTATCAACATTTTCCCTTCCCCCACTATAAAAAGCATAGAAAGAGCATTATGCTGCCAGTTCAGTTTATTTGAATACGGTTTATTTCTAATTCCACAGATTTACAACAAAAGTTGTCTCAAGGTACTTTACAAGACCAACAGAAATACATTTTCAATTCAATCCAATCTGATTGAAAGAATCAAAGACTGCAACATATTTATGAATTCAACATGTTTCACATGGTGGGAGTGGTCTTTTTAGGGTGATGTTCAGGGTTAGTTTTTTACAACATATAACATTTTGGATGTAGGCAAGAAAGTTCGGTTTATTCTCATCAGACCAGAGTACCTTTTTCACATTTGTTGTGTCCCCTACATGGCTTGTGGCAAACTTTAAACAGATCTTCTAATGGCCTTCTTTCATCATGTCTTTCTTCTTGCCATTCTTCCATAACGTTCGGATTGACAAATTGCACAAGTAATAGTTGTCCTGTCAACAGATTATCCCAACTAAGTTGTGGATAATCCTCCAGAGTTATCATGGGCCTCCTTGCTTCTCCAAATAATGCTCTCCTTGACTGGCCGGTAAGGTTAGGTGGACAACCATGCATTGGTAGGTTCTCAGTTGTGCCATTCTCTTTGCATTTTCAGATGATGGTATAAACAGCTCCCCAAGAGTGTTCCTTGGTCTTCATGATGCAGTTTATTCACCAGTGCTCTCTAACTAATCTCTGATGCCTTCAAAGGAAGCTGGGTTTATACAAAGACTAAATTAAACTCCTTTTTATAAATTAATTGGCTTCTGAAAATAACTAGTTGCACTGGATTTCATTTAAGAGAATCAGAGAAAAGGGGGGCTGACTACAAATTCTCATCCCAACATTTTGAAACCATTAAAAAACTTCACACTTCACAATTATGCACCAGTAAGTGTTGATTTATGACATAAAATCCCTCCAAGCTACCTTGAGGTTTGTGGATGTTTTGTGATGAAATATAAAAAAAGCTTAAAGTTGTATGATTGCTTTTGCAAGGCACTGTGAACTCAAATGACACAAAGTTAACTCTGAGGTTACAATTTGCTGATCACACTTAAACCAAGAAAGGTCATCAACAGACGTATGAGAGAACCCTTTACAAAATATTTTTAGAGATCAAGTTTAGGATAGAGGATTCTCACAACTAATTAATTTGCAAATCCATATGTGATCCAATTAGGAAGATGCTGTTATATCTGCACAATAATTTCACTGAATCGGATGCTCAAAGAAGTTCTAAAAATCATACCACACAAATTTATTAGCTTAGCTGCAAGCTTTGATGGTTAAACATGGTTTCATAGAACTTCTATACATCTCCATTAATATAATGTTATTACTGGTATTATTTCGTCAGTTTGACTGACTTTAATGTGGAAATGTATAGGTATGGTATTCTTCATTAACAGCAGGTGGCCGCGGCTGTTTGGCTCCGAGCAGAAATAGACACGGACAGCTTGATGCTAATGATCCTGGATTTGCATTAAGGTGTTCATTCTACTGTATGTAAGTATTCTGAGCCAAGTGTTTCCAACTGTGCTGATAATTCCACTAAACCTTACATACCAATACTTCAGTGGCTACTTTCCCCTATTTCTATAGTCATGTAAAAGCTCATGTTGTGGTTTTTTACCTAAAATTGTGTTCACCATCAGGTTCATTTCCCCTGCAGAATTAATACTCATCAAACAACCAGCTATGACCATGTCCGCTACACATGATATGTTTAAATTATTAAGAACTGTTGCTTAATTAGTTTGAAGTCTATAATAAATTTAAGCTCCTTTATATAATATGATTCAATGGTTTTATTTCAGAAAGAATCAAATAATCGAAAATTACCACATGAATTTGGTTATATATTGCACTTATTTGATAAAACTCCCACAGCATCAACATAAACACGCTGTTTCCTGTGACATGTCTTTTTTTTTGGCACCTGTGGCCTTTATTGAACAGTAATAAGACAGGAAAGAGGGTGGAGGGAGAAGAGGAAGACATGCAGCAAATGGCCTGAGACCAGGAATCAAACCCAGGAAAACTGTGTCGAGGACTATAGCCTCTGCACATGGTGCGTGGCACTGGCCACCCAGAGCCCCAACCCTGTGGCAACATTTCTAAGACGTTAGAGTTATTTCCATTCACATTTGCACACATTTTAACATGCTGTCGAAATGTTTCTTATCTTGCTACATATGTTTGCTTGCATAAAAATTTTATTTAAAAGAATTGATGAATCGAAGAGAAGTCCTGATATGTCATTTACTTAATCCCAGTGCAATATAGACAGGCAGTTGTGTAAAGAGGGTAGACAGATCTTGCATGGCTGACTGGGCAGTAGGGTTACTGTGTTATCATTTCTTCAGCAAATAAAGTCAATTCTCAATGAGGTTAAGGTCTCAATTGTGTGTTGAGCAACAATAGGTTCGGTTTGGCTATGAATAACTTAAGTGCCCAGGGAAATTATTAACAAAGTACTCGTACTCGTACTCGTCGTCTTCCGCTTATCCAGGACCGGGTCGCGGGGGCAGCAGACTCAGCAGAGACACCCAGATGCCCCTCTCCACAGACATCTCCTCCAGCTCCTCCGGGGGAAGCCCAAGGCGTCCCCACGCCAGCCAGCCCAGGACACGCCAGCGTGTCCCTCCTCCTGGTGGGACATGCCTGGAAAACCTCCCGAGGAAGGCGTCCAGGAGGCATCCGGTATAGATGCCAGAGCCACCTCAACTGGCTCCTCTCGATGTGGAGGAGCAGCGGCTCTACTCCGAGCCCCTCCCGGATGGCCGAGCTCCACACCCTATCTCTAAGGGAGTGCCCGGCCACCCTATGGAGGAAGCTAATTTCTGCCGCTTGTATCCGGGATCTCGTTCTTTCGGTCATGACCCATAGTTCATGGCCATAGGTGAGGGTAGGAACGTAGACCGACCGGTAAATCGAGAGCTTCACTTCGCCTGAAGAGGACAAGCCAACCTTTTCCAGTCGAGTACCATGGCATCTGACTTGGAGGAGAGGATCTTCATCCCAGCCGCTTCACACTCGGCTGCGAACCGCCACAGCGCATGCTGTAAGTTTTGGCTAGAGGGGGCCAGCAGGACCACGTCATCTGCAAAAAGAAGAGATGAAATCCACTGGTCCCCAAACCAGACCTCCTCTGGCCCTTGGCCGCGTCTAGAAATCCTGTCCATAAAAGTTATGAACAGGACCGGCGACAAAGGGCAGCCCTGCCGGAGTCCAACATGCACCGGGAACAGGTCCGACTTAGTGCCGGCAATGCGGACCAAACTCCTGCTCCGCTCGTACAGGGACCGGATGGCCCCAAATAAACGGCCCCCGATTCCATACTCCTGGAGCACCCCCCACAGAGCATCACGAGGGACACAGTCGAATGCTTTCTCCAGGTCCACAAAACACATGTGAACCAGTTGAGCAAACTCCCATGAACCCTCGAGTACCCTGTAGAGGGTATAGAGCAGGTCCAGTGTTCCACGGCCAGGACGAAAACCACACTGCTCCGCCTGAAGCCGAGGTTCGACTATCAGCCGGACTCTCCTCTCTCCTCTCTCCTCTCCAATACCCTGGCGTAGGCCTTACCAGGGAGGCTGAGGAGTGTGATCCCCCTGTATTTGGAACACACCCTCCGAACCACCCCAGTCTGCCAGTCCAGAGGCACTATCCCCGACCGCCACGCAATGTTGAAAAGGCATGTCAACCATGACAGCCCACAACATCCAGAGATTTGAGGTACTCAGGGCGGATCTCATCCACCCCCGAAGCCTTGCCACCGCAGAGCTTTTTATCCACCTCGGTGACTTCAGCCTGGGTGATGAAAGAGTCCATCCCCGAGTCCCCAGCCTCTGTTTCCACCAGGGAATGCGTGATGGCAGGATTGAGGAGGTCCTCGAAGTACACCTTCCACCGCAAAATAATGTCCTCAGTCGAGGTCAGCAGCCTCCCACCCCACTATAAACAGTGTTGGCGAAGCATTGCTTCCCCCTCCTGAGGCGCCGGACGGTTTGCCAGAATCTTCGAGGACAACTGGTAGTCCTTCTCTGTGGTCTCACCGAACTCCTCCCAGGCCCAGGTTTTTGCCTCTGCCACCGTCCGGGCCGCGGCACACTTGGCCTCACGGTGCCCGTCAGCCACCTCAGGAGTCCCACAAGCCAACCACAGCCAATAGGACTCCTTCTTCAGCTTGACAGCATCCCTTACTGCCGGTGTCCACTACTGGGTTCTGGGATTGCTGCCGCGACAGGCACCGCAGACCTTACGGCCACAGCTACGGGCAGCAGCATCGACAATAGATGTGGAGAACATGGTCCACTCGGACTCTATGTCTCCAACATCCACCGGAATCTGGTCAAAACTCTCCCGGAGGTGGGAGTCGAATACATCCCTGGCCGAGGGCTCCGCCAGGCGTTCCCGGCACACCCTCACTATGCGCTTGGGCCTGCCAAGTCTGTCCGGCTTTCTCCTCCTCCAGCGAATCCAACTCACCACCAGGTCGTGATCAGTGGACAGCTCAGCCCCTCTCTTCACCCGAGTGTCCAAAACATGTGGCCGAAGGTCTGATGATACGACAACAAAGTCGATCATTGACCTCCTGCCTAGGGTGTCCTGGTGCCAAGTGCACTGATGGACACCCTTATGTTTGAACATGGTGTTCATTATGGACAATCCGTGACTAGCACAGAAGTCCAATAACAAAACACCCCTCGGATTCAGATCCGGGAGGCCATTCCTCCCAATCACGCATCTCTAGGTGTCACTGTCGTTTCCCACGTGGGCGTTGAAGTACCCCAGCAGAATAATGGAGTCCCCGGGAGGGGCACTATCCAGCACCCCTGACAGGGACACCAAGAAGGCCGGGTACTCCGCACTACTGCTCGGCCCATAGGCGACAGTCAGAGACCTATCCCCAACCCGAAGGCGCAGGGATGCGACCCTCTCATCCACTAGGTTAAACCCCAACACAAGATGGCTGAGCTGGGGGGCAACAAGCAAACCCACACCAGCCCGCAACCTCTCTCCATGGGCCACTCCAGAGTAGAAGACAGTCCAACCCCTCTCAAGGAGATGGGTTCCAGAGCCTATGCTGTGCGTGGAGGTGAGCCCGACTATTTCTAGTCGATGTCTCTCGACCTCCCGTACAAGCTCAGGCTTCTTCCCCCCCAGCGAGGTGACATTCCACGTCCCTAGAGCCAGCCTAAGCATCCGGGGATCGGGTCGCCGAGGTCTCCACCTTCGCCCGCCGCACAATCCTCTTTGCACTGGTCCCTCACGGCTCCCCCTGCAGGTGGTGGGCCCACTGGGGGATGGTCTTGCGTCTCTCGTTCGGGCTTGGCCCGGCCGGGTCCCGCGAGGAGCAACCCAGCCACCAGGCGCTCTCCGACGAGTCCCGACCCCAGGCCTGGCTCCAGGGTGGGACCGCGGCTCCGCCGTACCAGGCGACGTCACGTGCCTCGATTTTGTAGTTGTCATGAGGGGTTCTTGAACCGCTCTTTGTCTGACCTGTCACCTAGAGCCTGTTTGCCATGGGAGACCTTACCAGGGGCATTTAAACCCCAGACAACATTGCCTGTAGAATCATTTGAGCACTCAAACCCCTCCACCACGTTAAGGTGGCGGTTCAAGGAGGGGATTAACAAAGTTAATCATTTTAATCAAAATTACCAAGTTTACAACCTGATTATGAGAAATTAACAGCCAAAAACCTCTCAGTTTGTGTCAGTTATTGTTTTATAAATACCTGCCTGATGAGGCGTGGTATCATAGAAGATTAGATGAAGAAGTAAATTTGTGCACCAGTGTTCTCAAACAGCAAGCACTACACACATATACAGAATGCAAACAACTTCTCTGCAAAATATAAGAATTCATCAACAAAATATTGACATTTTCAGTTAAAATACTTTAGTCAAGAAACTCTTCAACTGGGCTCTTAACATGTAACTAAACTACTAACCAAAAATAAAAATGACAAGGAAAAGTGATGAACTACAGAAAACAGTAAAAGGAACAAATAAGAATAAAACTGAAACCAATAGACGAAGCAGTGAATTTGAAATCCATAAACTTTCAGACAATTGATTCTCAATGTTGTGTTAACTAGCCAGCACGGTGGCTGATTGAATAAAGTGATGTAGACCACTACTAAGATGGCGGGAAAAATAGATGTATGCTGTGTCCAAATTCATGGCCTGCATCCTTCGAAGGACCCGGTCTATGTGGGCTGGGTCATACAATAGCCATGACAACTGCGAAGCCGAAAGTGATCGGCTGGGAATTTGAAATTTAATTTAATCTCGCTGTCTTCACTTTAAATGTACTGTATATGGTTTTTATTATTCCGTTTACATTTTCCTGATTGCTTTTAATCTTATTTAGTTTAAAATGTTCTTGTTTTATCTTTATCTTTTCATTTTATTCTCGTTCATTAGTCAGCCATTGAAAATTTTTAAAATACATTGATGACAATTACCATTCTCAAACTGTGGTACAGGTACTACTGGTGGTCCTCAGTGGTACTCAGAAAACAAATATCAAACATCTACAAGATACGTACAACAGCCAATCAGATAAATTTTTCAAGCACACTAACCTTTGCTTTGAACAGAAAACTACTGAAAAGAGATTTGCAGAGGACAATATTTAATAATATTACTTAGCATAACCTGAAGAGCACAGCACTGAGCGAAGAACTCGGATCTGAGAATGATACCAAACCCAGCTGAACTGTATGCAGTTGTTAACCTATGGGATACATACATTTGTTTCTGTTACAAGCTATTTTCAGCAATACAATAAATACACATATATGTGTATATGTATATAACAAATGTTTTTCAGCACTATGTGCATCATTTAATTAGAAACAGCCTTTTAGAAGTACAAATATACAATTTATCATTGCAGTTATGAGTTTGTTTTAAGCGTATTTATTGGATTCTGAATTTGGGTTTGGTGAGAAGCCTCACATTTTCCCTATCAGGGTTTCATAGATCACCAAGAATTTGGATTACAGTCTCTCATTGATCACATTGTTTCTTCAAATATTGCTGTATGAAGTAGAGGATATATTTAACGCATTGCTTTTGGTTAGAAAAGCAACTTCCGGCCATTGAAACATGAAAATCCTTGCAGTACTTGCTAAAGTGGGAAGGTGACTCTTTTGCTCTGGCAATGTGTTGGTATCTTGAATTTAAATAGAAAATCCTCTGAGTTATGCAATAAATTTGTTGGACCACTTGGGTTAATAGATCATTTCAAGCACTGAGAGGAACTGAAGTGGCCAAAAGAAATGCAGAGCGCAAGGCACCCTGCAGTCCCTCAGAGTTCAGACTGATACAAATGGAGGGACTGAAACAATATTTCTTTTCTGCACATATAGAGACTGGAAAGTTGAGCTCAGGCCTTTCCAGCCAACTTGACACACACTTTTTCTTGACAAATTTCTTACCATTAAGCATCTGCAAGGTGCCATATGACTTGTGATTTATTACAATCACCTGCTGTGTGTCTGTGGGTGCAAAATTGCCTGTGCCTGGAACGGCTGATAAAAGGTGTAGCATGTGTGTATCAATTAGGTATTTGCCCATTTTCATGTTGGGGAGAATAATGGAGATCATTCCTGCATGTAATCAATTTGTATGATTTGAAACCACAACTTCAAATAAAACAAATGAATGAGTATTTGTGCAAGTGGGTTTGTTTTCTAAGCCATATGAATTTTAGAGCTTAATATTAATGGATAATCATTAACTTTAAAGCATCTAAGGATTAAGGATTGCTCCTCTAACAACATGGAGCTGTATTTTACAAGTGCTTCCCACATGTATGTAAATGTGACAAAAACACGACAGAAAACCAGCTGAGCGTACGTGTTTTCCTCCCTCAGAGGCATAAAGAATTGATGACCTGTGGTGGCATATTTGGAGTATCATTTCCTGTAGTAATTTACTGCGGAAGGAAAATAAAAAGAGACCGGAATTCATGCAAGAATGCTGTCCTCCATAAATGCTTGTTTGATAATGCGAATTGTGGTGTGTTGCTGAAAACAAAACACATTTCTGCACATGTTCTTTGCACTATGTCCTATTATGTTACTTGCACCATACAGATGTTACACTGCCTTGCAAAAGTATTCATACCCGTTCATATTTTGTCACACTGCAAATGCAAACCTCAGTGTATTTTTTTGGTGATTTTAAATGATAGACCGACAAAAAGTAGTGCATAACTGTAAGGTGGAAGGAAATCAATATACGGTTATCAAAAAGCTTTACAAATTAAATTCTAAAATGTTGGAATGCTTTAGTATTTATCCCCTGGTTACTTTGATACACCAAAATAAAATTCTGTTCAACTAACTGCCTTCTGACATCTACCATCTTTGCCTTAAAATATGGCAGGTAGCATTATGTTGTGGAGATGTTTTTCTACAGTTCAGATGGCGATCTTCCCATTGACTATGACCCTGTTTCCTGCCCCCGCTGAAGCAAAGCATCCCCACAGCATGATGCTGCCAACACCACTGTTGTCACTGTGATGTATAGTGTTTCTGAAGTAGCTGCAGGATTGTTGTTTGTGGTAGCTAAATAATAATATATGGTTCCATGTATGTGCTGCATGGTGGCCCAGTTGGTAGCACTGTTGCCTTGCAGCGAGAAGGTTCTGGGTTCTACTCCTGCCCTGGGGTCTTTCTGCATGGAGTTGCATGTTTTCCCTGTGCGTGTGTGGGTCCTCTCCAGGTACTCTGGCTTCCTCCCACAGTTCAAAAACAAGACTGTTATATTAATTGGTCTCTCTAAATTGCCCTTAGCTATGAATGGGCGTCTTCATGGTTGTTTGTCCTGTGTGTCTCTGTGTTGCCCTGCAGTGGACTGGCAACATGTCCAGGTTGTACCCTGCCGTAGAGCGGTGTAGTTTGGTAGTTTTTGGAAAAACCATCAAGGGGTATCAATATTTTTGTAAGGCATTATAGTGTGTATGCTGCAATGTTCATGTATATGTATATTTTGTATTATACGCTGGTGTTTGTTGAGTTATGTGGTCAGAGCAAAGGAAAAAAAAAACAATTCCATTTTATTTCAATACGCCTTGCTCTGTCTCAGCCATTGGGGGTCACTTACGAGGGTCTGATTCAATTATTCTTCCTTTCAAAACAGGACGAAAACATTTTCATGGTGAATGGTTTGCCTAAATAGATTACCATCTCAAATAATTCAATTTCCGTTAATTTGATTGATTTCATACCGAGGGGGGAAAGAAATCTTAATTTAAAAGCATTGCATTTCTAATCAAACATTAACAGAGAAGCAGCGCCAGGCGAAAATCTTTTATTACCAGTTTCTCCACTAATTTAAATAGAAAATGCTCACGGCTGCCCCTATTAAATATCACCATCACAATTCAGTGCATGCGCTCATATGCTAGATCTCCCAAAAATAAGCTCTTTAACTCTTTGAAGGCTGCATCCTTCCAACATCATGCCCTTCACGCGTAATCACAAACACAAAAGAGAATCTATGGGTGGCCATTACAGCAGAGGATCCAGATGAAGGAGTTCGGTCATCTGATCCATTCCCATCCATTATTCATTCCAGAAACACTGGGCTTCTCTTTCAAGGGAGACCAACGAAATCAATCTATGCTCCTGAGCAACAAGGAAATGCCACGCAGTAGTGGAGTGAGTCACCAAGATAGTACAAGACTGAAAGAGATAGAAAGACAAGGGGTGAAAACAAAAGTTGGGGAGGTGTGGGGGTAGAGACAGTGATCCACAGGTGAAGTGAACCATCAAGCAAGTGCCAAATCAAATTATCACAAACCTGAAAAAGATAGAAAAGGAAAGAAAGTTCCACACACAAAAAGAGAAGTGACATTTTTGACTTATTGAGCACTTCTCCACCAGGTGCACTCTGCAGACGGGTGCCCGCTGGTGCTATGCTGTCAGAAAATACAGCATTCTGGCCACTGCTCTGAGGAGAAAACACCTTGTGGAGACATTGTGTGAGTGGCAGGCAGAACTGGCAGGCTGCCACAGATAATAACATCTGAAATAAATTTGATGTGTGGAATTCAATCTGTAGTGATAGGGACGGCTGCAGCATTAGAGCGAAGTTCTAAATGCTATCTACTCATCCATGGAATGAGGACTGACACGCAGCCTCAGAGAATAGATTGTGCAATTAGCAGCCTTTGTGCTGTTTTGACACAATGAAAAGGGGAAATGAGATTCAACGTTGTCATGCACGGCTCTCTGTGGCTCTACGATCCTCACGAGGTAGTCCTCATGTACTCCAGGTGAGAATAAGTTGAGACATGCGGAGATGTAATACAGCACAGAGAGAATGCACAAGGGAGAGTTATTAATAATCTGAAATATTTTATTCAGACTGTGTGATTTTTAGAGTGTTTCATTCTGATGTGATATGATTCTCATTCTGATGGTCATCACCATGAGAGGCAATACACAGTTCAAGGACAAGGGGGCGCTCTTTGAATACACATTAAGCAAAAATGGTTGGAGAACCAGAGTTTCTCCAAATCTCTTTAATTATTCTTTTAATTTTTGTTTTAGTAATGGGCAGTTGAGGGAAGTGGGGATAAAATATAAATACAAAAAGATCCAACAGTATTGGTGATCAATACAAATAACGAAAACAAAGCTGAAATTCCTGATAAATAAATGATACACATCCTGAAAAAGGGCGAAAGGTGAACCATAACCTTATTAATTCCTGTTTTCACAGGTCATCATCTGTATTTCTCCTAGTAAGAACATTATTCAGAATAAGCCCCTTTTAAACCAAAAATTTGTTTTAGATTTAAAATCTACAAAGTGATGAAATTTTAAGGAATTTAATATGATAAATATTTGCATTTGCTAGCTGGAATTAGCTTTAGCTACAACTCATAACTCTTTTCGCAGAAATGTTTTTCAATGCACTTCTTTTAATATATTGCTTTTTGGGTTGATGTTTATTAACAGAAGCCTCAATCATCTTGGCTACAGTAATAAATGTGACCTCAAGCAAAAGTACTGTACAAGAGCATTTTAGTAAATAGGAATATCATCAAAACGTTAATTTATTCCAGCAAATAATTTCAAAGTAAAACTTATAGATTATATTAATGCATACAGAGTTCTGCTCCGGCCATGTTATGGCCTACACCATCATGGAGAAGACTACCTAAGACTTGCCAGTCATTCTGCATTCAGTGGTTGACAGCCTTCACGAAGAGGTTCAGCGACAAAAAGCAATTGCTGAAGAAGCTGGCTTTTCACAGAGTGCTGTGTCCAAGAATATCGATGGTAAATTGAGTGGAAGGAAATATGTAGTAGAAATAGGTTCACAGGCAACAGGGATAAACACACCCATAAGAGGACTCTGAAGCAAAGCCCATTCAAAATTTGGAGGAGATTCACATGATGTGAATTGTAGCTGGAGTCCAAGCTTTAAAACCACCGCACACACACATATCCATGACATGGGGTACAATTGTCATATTCTGCATGTTAATCTATCCGTAGTCTGAAGTTGACATCTTAACTGGGCAAAAGGAAAATTACTGGACTGTTACTGAGGATGAAAGTAAATTTTGCATTTCATTTGGTAATCAAGGTCCCATAGTCTGGATTAAGTGTGGAGAGGCACATAATCCAAGTTGCATGAGAGCCAGTTTGAAGTGATAATTTGGGGAGCCATATCATTTGCTGGTGTTGGTCCACTATGTTGTATCAAGTCCAAAGTCAGAATGTTTTTCTGCCACTTTTTCCTTCCACTAAGCTTTCCAGTAAGGTGGTTGGATACAGCACTCTATAAACAGCAAGCATCTTCAGAAAAATATATTTGTACTGCTCAACAAATGTCTAGTCAGTAGTCATTTTCATGAATTCATACAGTAACATTTCTGTATTAAAAATTATGTTTATGGTCTTATGTAGTTTTTTGAAAAACTGAATTATGTTTTAATAAGCTGTAAACCATAGTCTTTAAAATTAACAGAAATAAATGCTTGACATTTATCACTCAATAAGAATGAGCCTTTATAATATATGAGTTTCAGTCTTTGTATCTAATTACTGAAATAAATTTTGGTAATATATACATTTATTTATTGATATTTACCTGCATAATTGACCATAAACATGTCATAGATACGCCTGAGTATGGTAGCTCTTAAATCAGTTCACATGTTAAATCTCCCCAAAACTGTTAAATGTGTTTTGTTTCATAATCATCTTAAGGCTGCAATGGTAATCCTTGTTCCTTGTGCAACTTTACCTCCAGCACTTTTCCTTCCACTAAACTTTCCTTTAGTATCTTTGGATAGGCACTCCGTGAACAGCCAGGCTCTTTAGCGATGACCTTTTGTGTCTTATTTTCCTTGCGGAGGGTGCCATCAGTGTCTGTTGCTCAAGTGTCAAAACCTAATCATCCAAATTACCAGAAACAAACGCTTGAAATATATCACTATGTGTGTAATTATTCTATACAATATATTAAAAGTTTCTGTTTTTATTTCAGTTATTAAATAAAAATGCATTATCTATTATATTTTACTTTACCGACATGCACCTGCCTAATGAACTTAATTGATTGCTGCTTTATCAGAAGATTATGTATGCTGCCGCTATAAAACTAGAGCCCAGCCAACTGAGCATAGCTCGGTTTCCCACATTCGAGTAAACACCAAAAAACCCATAAAAGAAAATTACTATAATACACCCATAAAGTGTCTGTGGTCCTCTGTGGAGAATTTACCTCACAGCGCTGCATGACATTTTACGCTTCCCAAGGAATCATTTATATTCCCTCAATTCTCCTACTGGGAATTACAGTGTGTCTTAGCTGGCAATCGAAGGAGGCAATAACACAGCTTGAAACATTTTTAAAAGTCTCATGAGGAAGCGGTGTATTATTTCTATACCAGCCAGGTGTCATTGCAACATAACGCAGCTCCCATGCAACAGCGAACGGCCCCCTACCCTCTCTCTCTCCGCCCCTTATGTGTCTACATTTCCATCCCATGGCCGTCTCTAGGTGATTTAGCGCCGCCAGTCTCAAGCAGGTATCCAACATGGCGATCACGGGGAGCGGATCTCTCGCTATTTCTTTCTCAGTTTTCGTGATTTCAGTGGCGTTTCTTCACAAAGGTGAGTTTGTTTGTTTTTCTTCCTATGCTGTCTTGTAATGGAGAATTATTCGTTCATAGCAATCAATAAACAAACAAAAAAAAAAAAAAAAAAAAAAGAGGAAGAGCAGTATAGAGCTATCGGGGGGAAGTTGTTGGTGCGTTTGCGCGCTCGATGCACACCAGCTTCTCCTCGAATCTCAGCATCACTTTCAGTTTTTTTTTAAAATTAAAAATACTCACGCTGCTCCCAGACTCTGTAGGGCTGCTTGTGTTGTAATTCTAGCTCTGATTTGAAGGGTGTTTTACTGTCGAATGCTACAAGAGTTGCTATGAAAAGTAACAAACGGTAATAAAGTATGAGCAGTGATCGAACAGGATTTACCCAAGCGAGTGAGGCTGTGGATTTCCGGAGCATACTAGGAGCACACGGCTCTAGTTGGAGTCTACCGCATCCTCAAACACACAACTCATCGCGCTTACCCCATAGATCTCTCTCGGGCTCTGCGCTTCAGGTGCGCTTTGGAGAACAGCGAAAAAACACGCATTGCAGCTTGAGAATCCTCTGGCCGCGCAGCAGCTGCAGCGCCGGCTACATGTCCGCAGTCCGCACTTTATCCTCCTTAGTCAGCCGATGGTGCTGCAAGTGAACATCTGACATGTCGATTTAATAAAGCGTGCAACTGCAACGATCCTAGAGGTTTTTTTTTTTTTTTTTTATGTGCACGACTACAGCGTTGTATCAGAGTTGTGTCAGATTTTTTGCGAACACTTCTGCAGGTAGGGGTGGACATCTATGCCCCAAGGGTGTTGAGCAATAGTTGGGGTGACAGGGTTCCACTTGGTGGGTTGATTCTGGCGTATAATAACACAATAGTGGTATATACAGTACAGCAGAGCTATCTGCAGGACACATCAACAGGTCTGCAGAAACTCCTGTTTGCATGTGTGTGTGTGTGTGTGTGTGTGTATTGTGACTGCTCCCAAAATGAGGGTACTTGTTAAAGAAATTTTTGGACAGTATGTTTTTTTGCAGTTCATGGTTACAAGGCTTTCATTTCACAGCTGCTGAATTTATAATGCTCTGTGCTGAATAGCAGCTAAATGACATTTACAGCATTGTCTAACGTCTCCTTGTCACATTAATTTAATTAACCTCTCAGCAGAATAAAATAATGCATCCTGAATGCAGAATAACCTCCAGGCCTGATACAGTGAGGGCTGTGTAGCATATGGAATATACGCAAACCTTTCCTTCATACATGCCTGTTTTTAACCTGACCTCAGGTTTTTGATGCTGGGCCAAATAATAATAGAGTCAATCCTTTGTTGAACCATTTTTGCTTCTGGAGTACGTCTTTACCAGATTTGCAGATTTAGAGACTGACAGTTTTGCCCAGTCTTCTTTGCAAAATAGCTCCAATTCTGTTCAATTGGATGAAAAGCATTTGTAAAGTGCACATTTTAAGTCTTGCCACAGGCTCTCAGATTTTGACTAGGCCAATCTAACACAGAAATATGCGTTAATCTAAACCATTTCATTGTAGCTCAGGCTGTATGTTCAGTGTTGTTATGCTGAAGGTGAACCTCAGGCCCAGTCTCAGCTCTGGTGCAGCTTCCAACCAGATTTTAGAAAAGCATTCCCACACCATGATGCTGCTACCACCGTGTTTACCATGGGGATGATGTTTTTAGGGTGCATATTTGGTAAATGTTTTTCTGATCTGACCTCATGGTGTTGGTGTTTGTGGTAGTCAATAATATATAATAAAAAAGGCTTTAGGTACCTTTTGAAAGCTTTTATTTTTTTATAATTACTCATCTACAAACACAGGATTTTCTGTTCCTGATGGAACATGTATGAAACATTTGTGTATTAAACTTAAAAAGAGGCAAAGGTAATAGCATCCCAGACAGGCATAGGGCTGTTTCTGGTATCAATGTATGCATAGGTTTCAAAAGGTTATTGTTTCTAAACTGCTAAGATTTTCCACCACACTATTCTTATGGTCTAAAGTCCTTTTAAGGAGCTCACAGGCCACATACCGAAGGGTCTACAGTTTCCTGTACCGCTGCCCCTCCCTAACTTCTTGCTGCACACTGTGGGTCAGCTGGCTGAAATAAGCCCACCACACGTTTCCCTCACTAAGGAACATAAATTTGTCTGTTTGAAAATATTTCTGGTCCAAGAGAAACATAGACAGTCAAGATGTGGGAATGCTTTATGAGATAGCACTGATTTAAAACTACAGTTGAGAAGCCATGAGCGGGGGTGTCTGTAAAGCTGCCAGTTGCAGGCTGGCTACCTGAGCAAGTAGCTCGGCTAATTAACCAGCTAGTCTAAGTTTCTTTGAACTGTGTTACTCTTTAAAGAGCAGATTCTCAAAAAGGTCTAATATTCTGTGCAAAAAGCACCTAAAATCTTCTTCCAAATCTATATTTTTTGCTTTGGTCTATGAATAGAGGTCAAAATAATAACAAAATTTTATAGGTAACATCATGATAACACATTAATCACCAAGATGTATTATTATAGCAGCAGTAGGAATCATTTTTGTTTTTGTGTTTCAAATAAAAGCAGTTAGCTTCATTTTACTCAAGGTTATCATACCGTGAGAACCCAACATAAACCCACGGCTAGTCCCAGTTATCAAAAGAGAAAACTGTTCCTTCCCTGAGCACTGACAGTCATAAAACTAAAGAGTTGCCTCGGCTGAGCATCTCTGTTATGAAAAGATGAGACTTTGCATTACAACAGAGGAATCTGTTTAGCAGTGTGTCTCTCCCCCGTGTCTCCTGGGGCCCTGCCTGTTGTAACGCATCAGATGGTTGAATTTCAGAGGGTTCAATGATCCCACTTATTGCCAGTTTAAAGCCATTCGTCAGGACTGAGTGATGGTGAAGTGGATCAATACGAGCTGTCATGAAGCCTCGAGGCGCTGCTGAAGGACAGGATCTCAGAGAAACAAAAGGAAACATACAGCTGTTACAGAGCTCTTGGATGCCAGTTGGCGTCTGACCCGGTGAGTGATTGACAATGTTCGGCTCAGGCTGCCTACGGTGTGGTTGGCTTTGAAAGAGATACTGCTGAAATCTGCTCACAGCGTGCTGCTCTGCCCTCAATTGGTGTTTGTGTATTTGTATTCTGGTGGGTGGTTGTTTTTTTTTTCCCTCTGTTATTATACAAGTTTCCCCTGTGTTTTATGATTGTCCTGTGGCCATATTGGCACCGACGGGACATACATTCATACTTTTCATGCATATTTTAGTTGCACAATGGAGATAAGGTCATAGGGTTAGTAGAAACAGAGATGCAATGAGCAACACAAAAATCTAAAATAATGTTTAAAACATTTAAACGTTCATAACCTGAAACTTGTCAGGACCTAGATTGTTAACAGTAAATTTTTGCATAGTTTGATGAACTCCAAGTGAAGTCTTGCAGTGTTGGAAATCACAGGCTCACTTCAGCGCAATAACTCAGGATGAGTGCAGAATCTTCTTGTCAAACTAGCAAAAGGTATCCTCAGTTCTTAATAGACAAAAGAGATAAAAGGTGATCTTGTAGGACTGAGACTTAAAGCAAACTCTTGCTCTGTAGTTTGTCAAGGCTTTAAAGGTTTTTCTTTGGGCTTTGACTGCTTTCTACTCATTTTATATCCAATTATGGTACTTGAACATGAGTGTGTATTGTGCAGTGTGTGCTAACAAATAAGAAAAGTAGACAAAATAAGAAGTAAAGAAAGCCATATCCTCAGCAGATGAAAGGAAGAAGAAATATGAATAAATCTAATTAGGACTCAATAGTGGACCTCAAATCAAACCATTTACATCAAATAGCTGTTTTAGAATATTCACACAAACATACATATATACATACATACATACAATATAATTTTATTAGGGTTAAACTGTGTTATCTTTAATATTTTTTGAAGACTCAACTAAGAAAAATGAAAACAAAATTACATCTGGTTTTTTTCTTAACGTGTCTGGTATGTATTGATCAAACATTGGTTCCCTTGAGCTGGGGGACCTTTTTATGCTTGAATAATTGTAAGTCGGAGTTTGTGGCCTAACAAAAAAACAATAACAATGAAAAGCAATTATAAAAAAAAAGGACTGATGGCGGTCTACAAAATATAGGGAAGAAAGCTTCCAATGTCCAAAGAAAAACCTTGAAAGATGTTCAGTGAGACTCAAGAAATATTCATCAAAACCCCTTTTAAAAATCTGCTCGAAAATCTGGGTAAATGGAAGATAATATAAAAAATGAACGGGATGTGTTAGTGTCCAAATTAAGACGTGATGATTCAAAGTAATTTCCTTCACTCCAGGCTACTTTGAGGAAGTTATTTTGGTGTGATCGGGGGTTATAATCATCTTTCAGATGAGCCTAAATAAAGATCAAAATGACAACATGTGGAAATATCGGGTGTGGTTTAGAACCTTTGAAAATAATACAAAAACACTTTTACCTGCTCATTTTTTAAAAGCCTCCCATCAGTAAAAATCTCACCATGAAACACAAGATTTTGCTGGGTTGTTCAGTTTTACTAAACTTAAATTGTGATCAGGAGCTGCAAAAAAATTCAGACAGCCAAGGCCTAGAGATAAGAAATATTTATCAAAACCTCTCAAAAAACATCAAGACTGCTGGGTTTAGGAAGAAATTTGGGATGAGTAAAAACCTTTGCAGAGTAATGAATTTTCAGATTTGAAGGGAAGTTAACCCACACCAGACAGGAAGACAGAGAAGGGTCTGAAATAATATTAGCCATATTTGATCCCCTGATGATATACAACATTAATATCCAGTTCTGCTGCATTGGCCATCTACAGGGATTGGACAATGAAAGTGAAACACCTGTTTTTAGACCACAATAATTTATTAGTATGGTGTAGAGCCTTCTTTTGCGGCCAATACAGCGTCAAGTCGTCTTGGGAATGACATATACAAGTCCTGCACAGTGGTCAGAGGGATTTTAAACCATTCTTCTTGCAGGATAGTGGCCAGGTCACTACATGATACTGGTGGAGGAAAACGTTTCCTGACTCGCTCCTCCAAAACACCCCAAAGTGGCTCAATAATATTTAGATCTGGTGACTGTGCAGGCCATGGGAGATGTTCAACTTCACTTTCATGTTCATCAAACCAGTCTTTCACCAGTCTTGCTGTGTGTATTGGTGCATTGTCATCCTCATACACGGCACCACCTTCAGGATACAATGTTTGAACCATTGGATGCACATGGTCCTCAAGAATGGTTCAGTAGTCCTTGGCGCCCATCTAGCACAAGTATTGTCCTTCGTCCTTCTTGGTGGTTTGCTGACATTACCCTGGATACCGTGGCTCTTGATACATCACAAAGACTTGCTGTCTTGGCCACAGATGCGCCAGCAAGACGTGCACCAACAATTTGTCCTCTTTTGAACTCTGGTATGTCACCCATAATGTTGTGTGCATTTCAATATTTTGAGCAAAACTGTGCTCTTACCCTGCTAATTGAACCTTCACACTGTGCTCTTACTGGTGCAATGTGCAATCAATGAAGACTGGCTACCAGGCTGGTCCAATTTAGCCATGAAACCTCACACACTAAAATGACAGGTGTTTCAGTTTCATTGTCCAACCCCTGTAGTTCTCAGGTCATTTGCTAAAACTCATTTTGATTGGCAACTATGCAAACATCCTAAAATTGCCTGACTTTGTCTTAAGCCCTGGTGTAAGAAAATGCATGTAACTAATAAATAATATCTACCTGCAGGAGCTTGCTCAAAGTTCTTTTAATGTAATTAGGGATTGTAATCTCTTATATTTAATTAGGAATTTAATAGCCTAAACAAGGATCGGAAAATAAAAGGTTATTAAAATGTGAAAAGCTGAAAAAGCTCAAAGATAATTAATAAGAAATTGAAGTATGACATTTTAGCATTTTCACTGGGCATAAATCCAGCAAGTTGACCTGGAGCCAGTTTAAACTGTTCAGTTTACTTTTAATCTAGGGGTCTCCAAAGTGCGGCCCTAGGGCCATTTGAGGTCTTTGAAATAATTTTGTGTGGCCTCTGCACTCAGTTCAAGAGTGGTACAAATTTGGCCCTCCAGCAAATGGAGCTGATGCAGATGGACACTTTTTGTAAATTTCTTAGTTGATAGCACTGTTGCCTTGCAGCAAGAAGGTCCCCAGTTTGACTCCTGGCCGGGGGTCTTTCTGCATAGAGTTTGCATGTTCTTCCTGTGCATGCGTGGGTTCTTTCTGGGTACTCTGGCTTCCTCCCACAGGCCAAAAACATGGCTGTTAGGTCAATTTGTCTCTCTAAATTGTGCTTAGGTGTGAATGAGTGTGTGCATGGTTGTTTGTCCTGTGTGCCTCTGTGTTGCCCTGCAGTGGACTGGCGGCCTGTCCAGGGTGCACCCCGCCTCTCGCCCGTAGACTGCTGGAGATAGGCAGGAGCTCTCCTGTGACCCAGTATGTAAGAAGTGGGCATAAAAAATGGATGGATGTGAGACCCCTTTTCAGATGTGCCGTAATGTTAATAATGTTCTTTTCTAATTTGTTTCATCAAATATTGCATGTTTGCATATTGCATTAATTTATTGTTGAGCAGCAAAGGGGAAAGAATACACAATAAAACTATTTAGTATTTTTAACTGGAAACAAGAAATGATCACCCCTGCTGTAAACAAAACTGACGGCTAAGAAGCTATAATTTTAAACACCTGTTTCAATTTCTGTTAATCTATCAATAATCAATTAATCCAGAGTGTTTCAAATCTCATCTCCACACTTTAGTGATTTTTCTAAAATGGTTTTTCCTTCATTGTCTGTATGAAAAAGCACTTATAGAACAGTGCACGGTAGATTTAATAGTGCACTTAATGGCCCATTGATATGTGGAGTATTTCATTGCCTGTACTATGAAATCACCATTGTACATCATTTGTAACAATAATATACTCTTCTATTTAAAGAAATCGGATTTATTGCTCATTAAATATACATTAAGCTGTGCCTAATAAGCCTCCGTCTAATTGTTGGGTAATGCATGGCACTATTTTATGCAGAGGCAGCTAATCTAAGTTGCTGAAAGTGAGCTACTGGCACAGAATTGGCAGCTGAGGTATGTAAAGAATTTTGCCACTTGTAGCAGAGTTAACAAAGAAAGCTATGCAGGTTATGCACCTCGGAGGTGTGTAGTTCCACTCTATTGGTTCTGACTTCTCCCAAAAACTGTTAAATCCATGTTTGACATGTAACTCTAAAACGCCTTTTCTGACATGTGTCTGCACTGTATCAAATTTCACACACTTCTTCAGTAAGCTTATAAGACACTTCTACAGCACCGCTAATACAGTAAGTATTTGCACCCAGGTTTCTTCTGTGTTTGCGTTTTTTTGTCACACCTATGTTTTAGATTACAGAATGGAATAGAATGGAAAAGAATAGCAACTCATGTGTACCAGCAGCACAGTGAAAGGCAAATGGAAGAAATAATAATTTCCAGCATAAGAAATATACACTGTACAGTTGTACAAATAACATACTCAGATATAAAAAAAATGTGGAACTGACTAGGGTGATTTAAACATGTACAAAATGTGCAGGTAAATTTGTGCATTGAAAAAAAGCAACAATAGACTATTTTCAAAATGTGAAAAAAACTGTGCAAATAACATTAGGGGTGCAAACAACGTTTTCAGTTTATTGGGAATAGTTATGGTATATGGTTTAACAGCTGCTGAGAGCTAGGATCTGCAATAACGTTCCGTTGTGCCGCAGTCTATCGCTGAAGGAGCTCTTCTCAAACATTTTGAGAATCATCAAGATGTTTTTTTTGGAAAATGTGAGACGGGCTTTTTTTTTGGTTCATTTGTGGTTTTGGCCTGGGAACTCTCCAATTAATGCCATTTTTGCCCTGTACATCTGCTACTGTTGAATCATGAACTGTAATGTTAACATAAAACACGGAAGACAAGTTTTTTTAGATGTTCTTCTGGATTCTTTGCGGGCTTCTGAATAATTTATGCCCTTGAAGTAATTTTGGTAGGCCTGCCAATCTTGAGAAGCTTCACTATTGTTCCATGTTTTCTCCATTTGGGGATAAGGTTCAACTGGAATCCCACAGCCTTAGAAATGGCTTTGTGATGTACTTGACATTTATTCAAGCCATAATGTTGCTTTTTTCAGATCTTTAGGCCTACTTCGTCCTGTCAGACAGGTTCTTTATAAGTAACTTCTACAGTTCTTGTTGTAAGCAAGCCTGGGTATGACTACTAAAAGGTTAATCAAACATAATTCTTAATTTAGAAAGGGGTACTATGATTTAGAAAGGGGTCCCTTGTTTTCACATAGGACTAGGTTGGATTGTGTCGTTTTTCCACTGGTAAAAGAAATCATCATTTGAAAACTGCTTTTTCGCAGAATTTAAGGATGAAAGCAGCTTATAACAAACAGGCTGATTTTATTTTACATTTGGCTTTTTAGAGTCAGATGTTATATCAAATGACTAGATATGAAGAAACAAAACGCCTCTAAAAGTTTGTGCTGGAAAAACTGAAAATATCTGTTTATCCTTGACTTTACCTTTTTTTTCAATATCTGAAACACTCCAGTCTCATCTCAAAAAACATTACCCTGGACGTTGGACATAAGGGGTTTTGTCCGCATACTTTGTAGTGGGACCGCTGAGTCAATTCTGTGGCGTTTCGTTTTGTCAAGGTCATGGAGTGCAGCGGCATATATGCCATTACTGCAAGTCTTGTAGTTAATGCAAAAAAATTGAAAAAAAAAAAGTCAGAGGACATTTCCATTTGTGCCGCAGTGCCACACAGAAGGACAAAACTGAGGATGATCAAAAATCTGTCTGTCTGTGACAAAATGTAGTAAACAGTCAATTAGGGGAAAGAGACAGATGACAGGTTCTTTTATGGTTGTGGGGACAGAAGCTTCCATTCACAGTGCTGTGGTAATGAGCAGGAGAGCTGATGTCTCTGCTTATGAATATGACATTGTTCTCTCTGTTCTCTGGATCTGAGAGACCTCACTCTATTGGCTACGATGTTTAGACACTGACAATCAGACCCGCATGGAAAAAGGAAAAAAAAATGGAAATGCAATGATTTTGTTTTGAAAAGGGACAGAGAGTGCACATTAGTATGGGTGATGGAGCAATTACAAGCCATCAATTAAGGCTTACAGCGCAGCACTTTTGTAAATGAAAAACTCCAATGGGCAGATATCCTTCCTAACCAGCACCATTCACATAAGAATCACTATAATGAAGTTACTCAAAAATACTCGTGAGATATGACACATTCATCCCAGTCTATGTTTTGCCTGCACTGCTGTTTCGTTAGTTATTATGGCCCATCATCGATCCCGCTCTCACACGTAATGTCCAGATGCCAATAACTGGATTTTTACAAGCAGAGGATGAGGTTCAGGCTTTGACACCCTTTAAGTCTCCATCATTTTACTACAGTACACAACCTCTACTCATACAATGTTGGCAGGGAGAGCAAAAAAAAATAATGATTTCCAAATCGCCAATTATATTCATATGCATTAACTTAGAGTAGAACAAAAAGCTTCATTCAATAAAGTTTGCTGCTGCATCTACAAATGACCATAAAATGGTTCCACATAAAGATAAAAGAGAATGACCAAGCTAGATCTGAATGAAAAGTAAAAGGGAAAAAATGATTATCTTTCTTCTTAAATGTTAAATTGACTTAATTTATGTGGAGCTTATGTGGTCATACTGACCACTCAAAGCCCTTTACATTACGGTCACATTCACCCAATCGCACGCACAAACTCACACACATTCATTCACCCATACATCAATATGTTATGATTCTGGCACGTCTGCTCTACCCTGTCTCCCTGGCTGCAATCAGCAGATTAGATGCACCTGGTGGCTGCTGCTGTGCAGTGCAATCTGTGGAATGCCATACACCTGTGTCTTCCCTGATATATACTGACTCTGACAAGCAGATGGTGCCAGATTTTTGAAAGTTATTGTTTGAGTAGATATCCAGCGTTCCTTCCTGTCTGATCATTGTTCTTGACCTTGCCTTGCCTTTTGGATTTATGCCTCTGCCTGCTCCCTGTCGGACTATTTGGATTTTGGTTGTCGACCTTGTTTCCTGCATCTTGTTTATGCCTCTGCCTGCCCCTTGCCTGACGCCTCTTATTCCGATCGTTGACCTTGTTTCTGTCCTTGAATTATTGAGCCAGCCTAGCCCTCGGATTATTCAGCCTGGAGTCACTTCTTACCTGTGCTGTGGAGATCACCGCCTGCCGCCCACTAAGGTTTCTCCTCTGGGTTTCAAGTTCCACTCAAGACAAAAGCAGGTTAGTGACTTTTCTGATCCCTGCAAAATCTGGAGAGACTACAAGTCACTAATCCCTCTTTCTGCCTCAGTGATTCCTGGAAGCTGTGAGGAGTGTTACCTGTGTGACGTTTTCCTGTGGCTGAATAAACCTTTTAAACTTTCACTACTGTGTCTTTTCTGATTCATAGCACAATAACAGATGATAAACCAATTGCTTTTTTAAAATGAAACAGTTATTCCAATGAACATGTCCCAAAGTAAAAAGTAATGTAATGTTTTTTTAAATACTATGTATTCACTTTGAACTGGTTGGGAATATTGCTTGAATTTTTAGGTATTGTTAAAATTCCTATTAAATAATCTCATGTCCAAACATGTTGGAAAAACAAACAGGTTTTCCTTATGGTATCCTAATTTTTCATGTGTGTAGCTTCTGAGCCGTACATCTTATAAATAGTTATTGTCAATCAATGTTAGAAAAAACATCTCAAAACAAGGGTCACAAGAAAGGAAAAACTTTGACTTCTTCAGGAATAAAGAATTTTTAAACAACATTTTACAACAGACTCAGTGAGATTAGCGTGGTCTATGTTTCTACATGGTATGGCGTTTCTGGCAAGCTTTATTTTCTGTGTTTAAATTTCAAGTGTTTTTTGGCTTAAGGTAATAAAGGAATTAACTTTTTCCTTTTTGGCTGATTGGTTTAACTTATCGGCCACTGGTTGCTGCTCACATGCAACCGTTTCTAAGCAACCTCATCCCTTTGGAGACTTATTTCTGTTATTCTGATGATTCCAATTGAAACATTTTCTACCTAGTTACTAACTCCAAAGTGAAATACCTTCCTCTCACCTAAATGCTCAGATATGTTTGCTGCTGAGCAGGCTCTGTAGAGAGATTTATTAGAGGTTGTTTGCACTAACAGCTAATAAAATATCCTTGTTTCAGCTAAAGTAGACAAAAACAGTTTAACATTTTCTAGATTCATATAGATTAGATCAATGATTAGGTTTGTCCTGGCTGATACTGATTGTTAAACTTTAACATATGACAGGAATAACTGAACTGGATTTTTTTTTAATGTGTATATAAAAAAAAAAAACATAAAAAAAAAACTTTTCATTGTCTTACCTGCTGAACACCAATCACACCTATCAAGAGAGAAATTTTCATTTCTAATCTCTGGGTGATTAAGTGGTGCATCTCTCTTTTAACTGTAAAGATATTAAGTTTTTTTCTTTAGCTTTGTTTCAATAATCTAAAAAATAACTGATTATTTGCTATTATACCATTGTTCCTGGCTAAAATAAGCCATGCAACATTTATTCTTTTAATTTTTTTTTTTAGACGTTGAGAATGCAGTTCACTTGATCAAAATTTGCACTTATTGTCCCACAAGATAGCCGAGTAAAATGTGTTCACTCATCCATGTGTCATCTGTAAACCTGAGATTTGATTAAAAAAAACAAAACATTAGATTATTGGATTCATCAAAGCATTAAAGCATTTAAAATTGCACAGTTCAGACCAAAGGGGAATCAGTTAAACTGTCTAAAAACAGAAAGATGAATAATAGAAACTATTCACACCGTCACGTTTTCTGTATTTTATCACATTACAGACTTATTCTATAAAAAGATTTATTTATTTATTTTTTTCTTTGTGGCATTAGTAGCCTTTATTTCATAGTATACAGACAGGAAATTGGCAGAGAGAGAAGTGGGGAAGACATGCAGCAAAGATCCCAGGTAAATCTTGTTAATTCAGTATTTTATAAGCTTAATTTTGCTCAAGCACTTTTAGCAGGTGCCTTTTTGGGCATGTCTCAACCAGCTTGGGTAACCTGATTTTGGGGAACTTTCTACCATTCTTCTTTGCCGATTTTCTCAAGCTTATTCTGGTTGGATGGGCAGCATCAGTAAACAGACATTTTCTAGGTGTTTCCAGTGGATTTAAATCCAAGCTCTGGCTGGGACAATCGAGTTTGTTCACAGGCTGTTCCTTTGTCCACTCCTTTGTTGTCTTGGCTGTGTGCTTCAGGTCATTTTCATGTTGGTAGAGGAACTTTTGCCATAGTTTGAGTCAAGAGTACTTTCAGGCAAAATCTTTTTATATGTGGTTGCTGTCATCAACCCTGTTCCGGTCACAGATAACCATCTCCACAGCATGATGCTGCCACCACCTATTGATGTACAATAGGAGAGGTGTTAGCCAGGTGATAAGTGTTTTTTTTTTTTTCTACTAGAAATGACGCTTGGAGTTAAGGTCAAAAAGGTCTGTTTGATTTAATCAGACATAGAATTTGGTTTCTTCTGATCTCATGATCTCTAAGGTCCTTTTTGGCATATTTTAAGCAGGTTGCCTCATGCCTTATAGTTAGAAGTGGCTTCCATCTGACCACTCTATCTTGAGTGGCCAGCAATGGTAGCCCTTAAAAATGGTTACCATACTATCTTAAACGACAATACCTGAAGCCCTTCCTTGTGACTACTAAGTTTTTGTCCACCTCTCTGACCAATGCCCTACTTGCTTGATTAATCAGTTTGGTTGGCCAGGCCAATCTAATGGGGGTCCTGGTGTTTTCCAATTTTTTCAATTTCCAAATTTTGGAGACTGCAATGGTTTTCAGTGCTGGTGATAATTATTTTGTTTCCTTCCCCAGATTTTTGTTTTGACACAATTCAGTCTTGGCGGTCTAATAAGATTCTCTATGACTTCATTGATTGGTTTCTGCACTGATGTGGACTATCAACTGTGATATATAGACAAGTGTATTCCATTTCAAATCATGCCCAATCAATTGAATTTATCCATGGTGGACTCCAGTCATGTTGCAGAAGCAGCTCATTTATCAGAATCAGAATCAGCTTTATTGCCAAGTTTGTACATACAAACGAGGAATTTGACTCCGGTACACTTTGCTCTTTTGTTTTGTTTTTGCATTACAGAATATACAAATTTACAATTTACAATGTACAATATACACATATATAATAGAAAAGGTGCATTTGCAACATCTGTATGCTGTTGTTTTGTACTCTATTGAATGTTCAACAGAGAAACAGCCTGGGGGAAACTGTCTCTGTGGCGGCTGGTTTTAGTAAACAGTGACCCTAGACCTGTATAAGTCCTGGATGGAGGGAAGGTCAGCTCTGATTATTCTCTCTGCAGTCCTGATTATTCGTTGCAGTCTGGACCTGTCCTGTTTTGTGGATGAGCCAAACCACACTGAGATGGATGAAGACAGGACAGACTGACTGATGGCAGTGTAGAAGATGACCAACAGCTCCTGTGGAAGGTTGAACTTCTTGAGTTGCCTCAGGAAGTACAGTCTCTGCTGGGCCTTCTTTCGAACAGTGTCTATGTGTGAAGACCATCTCAGGTCCTCAGAGATGGTGGTTCCTAAGAACCTGAAGTGGTCCACGGCCGATAGAGTATTGTTGAGGATGGTGAGGGGGGTGTATGGGGGTGGTGTTCTCCGAAATCCACCACCATTTCCACAGTCTTGAGTGGGTTCAGTTCAAGGTAGTTCTGACCGCACCAGTGTACCAGCCGATCCACCTGCTGTCTGTATGCAGACTCATCACCGTCCTGGATCAGTCCAATGACAGTGGTGTCATCTGCAAACTTAAGGAGTTTCACGGACGAGTCCGATGAGGTCATTTGTGTACAGAGAGAAGAGGAGTGGGAATAGAACACACCCCTGGGGGGCACCAGTACTTATTGATCTGGATCGGGAGAAGATGCTCCCCAGTCTCACCTGCTGCTGTCGGTCTGTCAGGAAGCTGTTGATCCACTGGCAGGTGGAGGCTGGGACGTTGAGCTGTGTGAGCTTCTGGTGGAGGATGTCTGGTATGATAGTGTTGAAGGCCGAGCTGAAGTCTACAAACAGGATCCTGGTGTACGTCCCTGGGTGGTCGAGGTGTTGCAGGATGAAGTGTAGACCTAAGTTAACAGCATCATCTGCCGACCTGTTTGCTCGGTAAGCAAACTGCAGGGGGTCATGCAGGGGGCCAGTGATGTCTTTCAGGTGCTTCAGCACCAGCCGCTCAAAGGATTTCATGACCACAGACGTCAGGGCTACAGGCCTGTAGTCATTTAATCCTACGATGGTGGGTTTCTTGGGAACCGGGATGATGGTGGATTGTTTGAGGCAGGAGGGTACCTCACATTTCTCCAGTGACTTGTTGAAGATCCTTGTGAAGATCGGAGCGAGTTGATGTGCACAGGCTTTCAGGCATGATGGGGAGACGTTATCAGGTCCTCCAGCTTTCTTTGTTTTCATGCGCTGAAAGAGCCCGTTTACCTCTTCCTCGGAGATCTTTAGTGCAGCCAGAGGTTCTGATGGTGGGGGGTTGGTTGCTTTATGGGAGGAATTTGTTCCTGAATGGGATGTAGAGGGGATGATTTGAGGTGTGAATGGCTTCTTGTCATGTCTGCAGTAGAAGCCATTCAGACGGTTGGCCAGGAGACGACTCTGTTAAAGATGGGTGGAGGGGCTCTTGTAGGCAGTCAGGTTTCTCAGACCAGTCCATACAGCTGAAGTGTCACCAGTAGAAATGCTGTTCTTAAGCTTCTCACTATAGCTTCTCTTAGCTGCTTTGATCTCTTTTGTTAGTTTGTTCCTGGTCTGCCTGTACCGCGCCCAATCTCCACTGCTGTGAGCTTCTTCCTTTTCCCAGCGCAGATTCCTGAGGTGTGGAGTAAATCATGGCTTATTGTTCCCAAAGGTGCAGAAGGTCTTGGTCTGCACACACATGTCCTCACAGAAACTGATGTATGATGTCACCACATCAGTTAGTTGGTTTAGGTCAGTGGCTGAGGTTTCAAAAACAGTCCAGTCTGTGCATTCAAAGCAGGCCTGTAGCATCTGCTTTGATTCCTCAGTCCACTTCTTAACAGTGTGAACCTTGGGTTTGAAAGCTCTTGGTCTCGGTCTGTAGGTTGGGATGAGGTGGATAATTCAATGATCCGAAAAACCCAAAGCAGCCCTGGTAACAGCATGATATGAGTCCTTTAAAGCTGTGTAACAATGGTCCAGTGTGTTTTTGTCTCTGGTGGGACACTTAATATGCTGTCTGTATTTGGGGAGTTTATTTGAGAGGTTTGCTCTGTTAAAATCTCCCAGTATTATGATGAAAGAGTCCGTGTATTTTTTTCTCCAGGTCTGTAATCAGTTCAGCAAGATGTTTTTCCGCGGCAGAAGTGCAACCATGCGGTGGAAAATATGAGCCGATTATTATAAACGAGTAAAACTCTCTCGGTGAATAAAACAGTTTACAGATTATGGAAAATGACTCCAGATCCGGACTACATGTTTTTCCCAGCACTTTTACGTCTCTGCACCAACTTTCATTTATATAAAAGCAGATTCCGCCTCCTCGCTTCTTCCCCGATAGCTCCGCGCTGCGATCCGCTCTGAGCAGCTGGAAGTCCGGCAACAGCAGTGCGCGGTCCGGGACGTTTTCACTCAACCATGTCTCGGGGAAGCAGAGAACCGCTGATCCGCGGAGGTCCGTGTTTTTACCGGTGAGAAGAAGCAGCTCGTCCATCTTGTTGTTGAGAGAGCGGACATTTGCCAGGTGGATTGAAGGCAGTGGTGTGCGAAGTCCTCTATTGCAGAGCACTACCAGTGCGCCAGCAAGCTTTCCCCTCTGCCGTTTTTGGCGCAGTATCCCATATAGAGCCGCAGCTGCACTCGTCAGAAGCTCAGTGAACCTCGGATCAATGAAAGATGGTGAAAAAAACCCAAGAGAGGACTCTCTGATGTTGAGAAGTTCCTCTCTACTGAATGAGACCACAGGATTGTGGCCCGACACCACAGAACTGTGGCTCGAAAAACATAAAAACACACAAAATACAAAAACAAAGAAAGAGAGAAGTTCCGAGGCTGCCATCGTCGGCGCCATCTTGAATCTTGGTTGCTGGAAATCAAATCTACCAGAGCTCATAGTGTTATAGAAAGGGGTTTGAATACTTATGTACATAAAATGTTATAAAATAAGTTTTCTCTTTATGCGACTGTGGTTCAGTAGGAAGAGTAGTCGTCTTGCAATCAGAAGGTTATGGGTTCAATTCCAGCTTTTTCCTGCCATATGTTGATGTGCCCCTGGGCAAGGCACTTAACCTCAAGTTGCCTACCGATCTGTGTATCGGTGTATGAATGTGTGAGCGTTAGTGAGTGCGATTGGGTGAATGTGGTGCTAGTGTAAAGCGCTTTGAGCGGTCTGTATGACTGGAAAAGCGCTATATAAGTTCAGTCCACTTATCATTATGGGCTATTCAAAGTTTTAAAAGAAAATTGTGCTCAAATTTGTTTTAGAATAAGTCTGTGGAATGTGAGACAAGTGAATGGGTGGGAATACTTTCTTGCAGCACTGCATGTTCTCACTTTTGTCCTGCTTTTTACTAAGGACAACCAAAATTTAAATATCTCTTTGGCAAAATATTCTGCCTGCTAGGTCGATCGTGGCTAAATAGAGGTCCAACAAAAGGGGGACCCTTGACTGCGGTTGACAAGAACTTGCAACATGAAGGCTAAATAAAAGGTGATCAATAGAGAGAAGAAAGGACTCTGTGAGAACGAAGAGGGAATCTTTAGTTATTGAGCTCTTGCTAATCCACTGCTTGAATCAGAATGAAAGGGGTTCTGGTTCACTAATTGATGGCTGCAGTGTTTGGCTTTCAAAATGAAGAGTTTTGTCTCTTCTGCTGAGAAAAATTTTTACAGAGATGAGGTTTCTCAATAATTGCTCATTCCCTCTTTAGGCAGCGGTTATTTGCTATGTCCAGTGTGATTTGATAGTAAGTTACTCACTTCAGAAGTCCAAACTAGAGTTTTTCTTTCAGACAACAAGGAGAGGAGCATCAGCTTTTTTGTGTTCTCCTGGGCTTGTTTTGGTACATCTTAGCTTGATAAAATAACCACAGTGCATGGTGGCACACAGCGGAAATAATGCAGTGTTACTGTACAGAATCAAAACATCGACAGAATACAAACAGTGCGGTAATCAATAAATCTAAGGCTGTTAATAGAAAAGCAATCTGCTGTAGCTGGCACATTTTAGCCTGTGATAAGAGTGAAAATGTGAAAAATCTTGTTTATATACACTCAGACGTTGGAGGACTGGCCGGTTCTTACTTTACACCATCCTGAACAATCAGTCGCTCTCGTTCTCGTCGAAGTGCTGTTTGCAAATGCATTTATGCGGGCATGAATGAAATATTATTCCCTTACACAGCAGGATACAGCCAGTTTCGGGGACAACATTACAATAGCCGGGTCCCTCCTAGTTGCTGTGTTGCTTTTTCAGCATTGCCCCTGAAGCCTCCTAATGTTTTTGTGATTTTATTTAACAACACACCAAGGGATGCCAGCTGGATAGAACTCACAAATCTTAAGGAAACAACAATACACAGGGGAAGTATGGTAAAAGGCTAGGAAAATAGAAAGTCCGGGTTTATAGAAGCAATAGTCCTGAACGAATTCTATGTTTTTGGAAAATGCATTTATGCATTGTAATTTTCTTTTTTGGTTAAAAAAGGGCTGTTTATGTATTTACATATCCACTATAAGCAACAAGCCCATGAGTTTCTTCTTGTCCTTGCGACTTTAAAATTAATATCTATGTTGAGATATTGGCTTTCATATGAAAGTGTAACTGAGGTCGAAGTTAAAACTAATAAACTCAGCTTTTCTGTTTTTATTAAATTTATTAGCTTCTAAATTTATCTGCTAAACGTTGCACTCTATAGAAGAAAGCAAGACACAACATAGTCTGATATTTTTTATTGAATTGTGTGGTCACCATAAAACATCGCTTTGCAGATGGCTCCTTTTCACAAACAAAACAGTGGGCACAAAAACAGCTAAAGTACAAAATCTGGAATAAGGCAAAATGGCTGACACCTCTTTCACATGAAAGTAAGTGTTTCAGAAGTCCCATATCTTTGGTTTAGATTTACAGCTAATGGAAATGTTCCCATTCCATTCGGTCTGAGCAATTTTAGAAAAATATACCATGACGACATAATTGGTAAATACTAAAATGAATATTTCAGTTACTACAAATCCACATTTTCTTTACTCCTGTCTTTATAATGTGTGCCTCTAATGCCCTTTATGACCTTTACTAACCTGGTCACTTTCATTTCTCACCCAACCCTACAGACTGAACATCTTATTGACATGCAAAGTGGTAATTCCTTAGATTTATTTAGCATACATAAGCTAACAATAATTGCATTCCAAACAGTCAGTCATTTTCTACCACTTATTCCATAGTGGGTCACAGGGGAGCTGGTGCCTATCTCCAGCAGTCTATGGGCGAGAGGCAGGGTACACCCTGGACAGGTCGCCAGTCCATCGCAGGGCAACACACAAACAACCATGCACACACTCATTCATACACCTAAGGGCAATTTAGAGAGACCAATTAACCTAACAGGCATGTATTTGGACTGTGGGAGGAAGCCGGAGTACCCGGTGAGAACCCACGCATGCACGGGGAGAACATGCAAACTCCATGCAGAAAGACCCCCGGTCGGGAATCGAACCCAGGACCTTCTTGCTGCAAGGCAACAGTGCTACCAACTGCGCCACCGTGCAGCCCCATTCCAAACAGTTCTTTGAAATATGACTATTACGCTCACTAATAAAGCGGTGACAATATATTTGCAATTATTGTCCAGCCTTATCCCCAACCAAGTTATTTGGAGACAATAAAATAAACAAAAGTTATTTTATGTTGTTTAGATGACTTACATCATGTATGTACCTCTTTAAGAGAAAACAAATATTAATTTATATGACTTTTGCTGATTTTTGTTTGGGCTCTGGGTTAGTTCACCCCATCACCAGAAAGACCAAAACTTTGAAAGTACGTAATAACAAAGCGGCAAAATGACATGAACACGCTTTAAATAAAAGTGTTTTTGCTGAATATGGAAAATTCTTTGAACAGTGACATCAGAATGTGAATAAGGACTTTAACATTTAAGGCTAACGAAGTTATTTTTGAAAAACCAGAGCAAAACAATTTTTTCAGTTGTGGTCCATCATATCCTTACATGATTTACTTTGCATGTCTGTCCCTTAATCAGAAAAATAAATGTGTTTGTATTCTAACTGCCTCAGCAAAGATCTACCTTGAATTCTTTACAACTCTTTGTAATAGGTAATGTTTGCAATAATTGTGAAGATAAATAATTGATAGCATTTTCAGAAGATTTCATATAATACCCTATTGGGTTTTGGTTGTGGCCTTGATCCTTATTTAGGCCTGTTGGCTTTTGAAAATTGAATGATTATGACCTGTGATCAGACTAAAGCAGATATGAGCAACCCAGATATGTAGATAATATTAATCAGAACCATATAACTAAATGTATTATTATAAAAGTATTAGTAGATAAAATGAAAATTACTTAAAATCATCAGTTATCAAAGCAGGTATGATATGTCCTGCAGACAGGTACGAATGGAAACACTGACTCTGTTAAAACCAAAGATACAAAAGTACAGCATAGTGAATGAGCTGAATAATCAGCACATATCCTTAGTTATAATTGCTTATCCAAAACTGTAAAAAACTGAAGCAGTTGGTATAAATATTTGAATGAGGCAGAACAGCGAGAGGGGTCAGATGGGACCAATGGAGGCGATAAATCAGAGAGCTGGAAACATGTAAAACACTTTAATGTTCTAAAAGAAATACCATTCAGCTAAACATTTCTTTTAGACTCTTATATCTCAACGTAACCTTGCAGCGTGTTAAAGTAAAATGAAAGAGTCAAATGAAACAAAGAGAAGAACGTTCTGGCCTGAAGTGGAATCAAAATGTGGTTTTTCAATGACATGCATGTCTGCATCAACACCAGAACACCACTCTGTATCTCTTTTGTGAGTGCTTCTTTTTGCCCTTTTACACTTTGAATTGCTTCTTTGGTCTTAGATTCACAAAATGCTATGACACTTGTATTCCACCATACAGATGTCACTGAGCTGGCAGCAGTCACTGCAGTGAGAGGTGTTGTAAATATGAATCTGAGAATATTATTTAATATTTTAATATTAATATTTTACAAAATAATATTCCGGTCTGTTAAGGATTGTCCTGTGAATACCAGCCCCATTACGGCGATGGTATTAGGACAGAATAGAAAGGTGTGAGACGAGCTCAGGCATTATTGAACAGCATAAACTCTGCACACATATGGAATGAATTCACACAATTTCTTAAAATACAAGAATGTATTAACAAAAATACGTCAACTCAAAGTCAAACATATTTCAATCAACAAACTCTTTACTATGCTAAAACAATCCAACTAAACTACCAAGCAGAATTAAAGAATAATGACAACTAATGGACTATGTACAATATAAACAAGTTGATTAAAGATGATTTGAAATCATGACCAAAAAGAGTGATGCAACATTACCATGCAATGTTTATGTTTGAGAACCACGGATTATCTTGAAGAATCTGGAAGTGAAGTTAAGTTAGTTTTGGAACTAACTTAGAAAATAATCAGCAACCTTTAGACAACCCTTCACAATGCAAGATCAGATTAAATATTATTTTAATAAAATAATGTTTTAAATAATGATCTGCTGAATAAAACCAACCTCCTGGATGACTAATTCTCAACGGTGTCTAATTAGCTGCCTTCATTTATTAAAATAATATTTGAAGAAATATTATTGAGTATTTTGGAAAAGAGCCAAATCTTTCTGGAGAAATGGGGCTTAATGGTGTTTACTTAGTTATCAACTTTAGTAAATGATGTTCGGGGACTATTATTCACTAGCTTGAAAACTAACAACCTTTCTGTTGACTAGCCTTAATGCTAGCACACGTGTTCTTACCGGCTGGCCGTTGGGCTAACAAAGAAGCTAGCTAAAGTGCTAAGCTAGAGATAGCTTAGCGCCAGAATCAACACATACCTTTAAAATACCAGGGTTAAAATGCATAAGCGCTGACGGCGCGTTATGAGCAATGTTCTGGTTAAAACCACCCTTTAAATAAAGTTTATCTTAGCTTTAAAACATACAAAGAACCCGAACCGGCCTGGGTGCTACAGGTAGCATGCTAGCACCAAGATAGCCGAGTTCCACAAAACAAACTTCATAACATGAAAACGTTTAGATAATTTAATCCTAAACCAATCTGTTAATCTGCCCAAAACCCAACCTCTGAAGCTGTTGAGGGAATGTCGTCCCAAGGCGAAGTTTGAAGAAGATATCCGTCGTGAACAAAGAGTTAGCTTCCCGCTAACTTCCTCAGTTTCTCCCGATCAGAAGGTGACCAGCTGTTCGTTACCGTAAACACAGTTGCGGCCGTCGTCTTTCCTCCAGACTCGGCTTGTCGAAACAGCTTCTCTCGGAACACCGTTTGCTTCTGTGGGGCCTCGAAGAGAAAATGTAAGCAACTCTTACACCTTAATTTCTCCGTTCATGAATGAAAATACCGGATACACAGACAGTATTTCATTCTACTTAACTTTTGCAAATGATCGGTCCTTGGATCCAGTTGAATTTATGTCCTTTTGCCAGCAAAAGACATTCAGCGTGCTGTGTTCCCTCCTGACCCGATGGTCATCAGTGTGGAAGAGAAAGACTTGTGGAAAGGTGGGGCTTTTATTTGGGTATTGGCGCCACAGGAAGTCCGCAGTTACCCCATTTCCTGGCTGTGCTGGAAGAAAGTTAATGCACTTTATTTTGAAAGGTTCCAGGAAAGTATGTACCGGAGTTTTAGTGTTGAACACCCATGGCTGTGTGGTCCCAACAGAGGCCTACATTAGTCTTTCTTAGTGTTTGCATGGAGCCAGTGTTTGTATCCAAGACAAGTGAAGAAAAAATGAATTCCCCTGATGAGATTTTACCCATCTTGAATTGTTAAAAAAAGGAAGAACCAACAGGTGAATAGGTCAAAAACTACACTTCTGAGGCTGTTGATTTTTGCCTGAGTGCTTGCCAAATTTCTCTGTGTGTGGGAGAAAATACTGGAATTCATACTCTGTTCCTTTACTGTTGACAAAGATGATAATGACTTTTGAGACATAAAAAGCAGGAATCTATTGAAGGAATAGTTTTCCTTCATGACTAATGTGGTCATGTGTTATGTGGGCCTGAATTAGACAAATAATTTACTACTGATCCAATATCTGTCATCAGCAGAGGTTTAACTGGAACTTGTAATTTTGGCTTGGCATACTGACAGTTAGCCTCACTCTTTGAACTCTAGCAGTCATAGACAAGTATTTCCTAAATGCTAAAGTACTTTGTTAAAGTCAGTGAATAGCACATTGGTATTCTGCATTACTGTGCCTTGCAAAAGTATCCATACCCCTTGAAGCTTTTCACAGTGTCACATTAAAACCACAAACTTCAGTGTATTTTATCAGGATCTTATAGGGAGCCCAGCACAGACTAGCTCATCGTTGTGAAGGGGAAGGAAAAAGATATGAGCTATTAAATGTTTTCCGAACTATAAAGCTAAAAAGTTTGGTATGCATTTTTTTGAGCTACTCTGAGTGAATAATTTGTAGAACTGTCTTTGGTTGCAATTACAGGTGAAACTCTTTTTAAGTATGTCTCTACCAGGTTTGCAAATCTAGAAACTAAAAGTTTTGCCCATTCGTCTTTGTAAAATAGCTCGGACTCCCTCAGATTGAATGGATTCTTATTTAAATTTAGGTTTGGACTTTGACTAACATGTAACGCGGATCTAAACATTTCCATTGTAGCTCTGTATCTATGTTTACATTCATCCTGCTGGAAGGTTAACTTTCAATTCAGTTTTAAGTCTTTTATAGTTGTCCAGCAATGCTTTGTATTTAGCTCTGTTCATTGTTGTGTGTTTGCTGTTCTTTTGTGGTCTCATCTGATGTGAGCACGTTCTCCACATGTGCACTTGATGTGTTTCTTACATGGCGTGCAGGAAACTGCAAACTGAACTTCTTTATGCTTTCATTTAACAATTGTTGCTACTTTTCTATAAAGGTCAAATTTGTGGAGAACATGACTAATAGTTGTCCTGTCAACAAATTCTTCAACCTCAGCTATGGATCTCTGAACTTTACAGATATGGTAAAGGTCCAGGGGATATGAAACATTGCGTAGATTACAATAACATAGTGGGCCACTTAAATCTAGTCTGATTTGAGCTAATTAATGATATTATGTATCTTTGCCATTCTTGGTATTGTAAAATAATTTTTAAAGATAAAGTCACAGAACTGATGATGGTTGTAGAATCAACACCCTTTCAATGTGAATTATAAGAGATTTTGATGCTGCTTACTCAGAAGTGAGCTGCCACCTGACATGTTGGTGCTGCCTTCCTCAGGGGGCATGGTGTTCTTCAGTTATCAGTGCAAAGATAGACCTATCTTAATTACTTTCACATGCAGCACTATAATCTGTCATTGTCAGCCTGATCAAGACTGTGCAAACCAAGCACTAAGACTCATTCACCCAAACCGGAGGCCTATTGATTACTTCTCATACTTGAGTCATTGCAGTGCAGAGAGACATGCGAGGCAATAGAGCTAATGGAAGGGGGGAACTCAAAGTCACATTGTTTACATCTAAGATGACAGGTAAATGTATTTGAAAGGAAATATGAGCTTGATGTATTGGCTCCCAAATAACTGTCTGGCTGCTGCTAACAGGCTGCAGAGCATTTAGCTGCTCTGTAGTGTAGGTGAATGCCAAACAATTATTGCCCCTGTTAGTATTCAAAGTTTTAAACAAAAAAGGATGCAAGTCACGGTGAGAGGGTTTTTCTTTATCTTGGCAGATTTTCAAATAATTTCAGATCATCAATTATATCCAGGTGCCTAATTACTTTCACAAGCTTTCTTCCATTTCTATTCACTCTTCCACTGTATTAATGGATTAAGATTAAATGTCTTATTCTGAGGATGAATTATAATGTTTCATAACTTTTTTATTTCATGGGCTTCTGGGTATAATTGTGGTTGTAAAAAGAAAGTACATTACAATTCTCAGGTTTGCATATCAAGACTTACATAGGATTTAGGAGGGATTTCTGTAAAGCCAAAGATATGATGCAATTGGCTGTGCTTCCTTAGATGGATAGCTTTTTACCAGTCTGCATTATAAATTGAATGTGACTCCATTGTGTAATAATTTGTATGAGTTTTATAACTTAACTTCATTGCTTGCCTGACCCAATTTCAACAAAGCTTCAGCTCACTTTGGCCTCCTATTTATTCCTTAAAGGCTTTGGTATACAGAAGAGTTCATGGCTGACTAAATGACTTCAAGGTTCCTATGTCATGACCCCTCCATGATTTTGTTTTGTGGTGAAGTGCTGTGTTTGGTTTTCTCTAGAGCTGAAAAAAGACAGTTGTGATAAAATGTTTTCCTGATATCCAAACATGTGGCTATGCATTGGTCTCATCTGTCTAAAGGACATTTTTTCAGAATGTTTGTGGTTAATTCAGATGTAACCTTGCAAGTCTAAGTCATAGACAATAGAAATAAACTGAATTGAGCTGAATGGGATTAAAATGCTGGTGTCGATTCTCAGTCACAGAGAATTGACACCAGCTAGATGCTGCTATTTAAATGCCGTTGATGAACTGATCATTAGCAGATATGTGTACTTAAATAAAAGCAAGACATTACGTAGTTTCCCAGATTGTGCTATGCTGGTGTTTAATAAAACTTCAACACACCCCAAGCATACTGCCCATCAATCTGAGAAAGGTTATAAGGACAGTTGCATACATTTGAGACAGCTACCAATCTTGCCAGAAGTGGACATCCCAGCAAATTTACCCCAATGTCAGATGATGCAAAGTTCAGAGAAGTAAATGAAACCATGAGACTTCTGCGGCAAAGTATTTTAGACACATGAGAGCAAATCGGACATTTTCCTCCATAATAGACATTATAAGGTCCTGATATGCATGTTTGAATAAAATCAAACCCAACACATCAGAATAAATACCCAAATAACCAACTGTCAAGCATAGCAGTGAAGGGGTGATGATTTGAGCTTGCTTTGGCACCACAGTACCGGCGCTTCCTGTCAGTTGATTGGGCATGTACTCCTCTATATGCTTCAGCATACAAAAGGTTAAATTATCTAGGAGCAAAATTAGCTAATCAAGCAATCAAAAGTAGTTATATTCTTAAAAATATATGTAAACTAGAGTGGGCTGTTTTTTTCCATCTTCATGGGAAAATATGCTAAAGAGGTACAGAAAATAACTGAGTTATTGCTGTTAATATCATGTGATGAAGGACCGAGGTGCAGGTTAAACGGGTATCAAAAGGTCCTTAATGTAAAAAGAGATACAGGTGTAGAACAAGGAGGTAAAGACATACAGCATGGGCTGAAAAACAGGCAGCCAGTTAGAGTACAGAACAGGATACAGTCCAACAGAAGAAACCAGCAATGAGTATGACAACCAGAGAGTTTATATTCTGAAGGAAGTGTGGAGAAAGGCATTGCAAACAGGTGTGAGCAATCAGGTGAAGATGTGGAACAGCTGAGACAGAGGAAGGCAGAGGAACCGAGGGGGAAGGAGACAAATTGACACAGGGTTGCTGAACAAGATACAAGAAAGCCCGAGGAAAATATCTAACAGAGATCCAACAAAGGTAATAAATAAATGAACAAAGAACACAAGAATAAACTAGAAAACTAAGTGTTAAAGAGTGAACTGATAAGCCAACATATCTAATTATAAAGGACATTAAATATGGCAAAATATACAACAAGGAAATGGAAAAAACAGACATGAAAGAAACCCACAACACAAACACCTAAGGATCACAACAGTTAAAGGTATTTCTACAAGTTATTCAATCATAGAGTGCGCTTAGTATTCACACGACTTTTCAATTTCTGCTTCATTTTTATGTCCTCAGAAATAAAACACCAGAATTGAGAGAGGGTGTACTTTCTTTGAATCATGTCCCTTTTTGGAAGCTGATTACCACTGTCTTCAAAGCACTTACATTTTTATAGGCACCTAGATATAGTGTTATGTGTGGAATAAATAGATTACCTTTATTGTTTATAGATAGTCTGTAGTTAGTTGTCAGTTGGCTCAGCAAACACCATCTTTTCTACCAGTGTGTAAAAAATAATGAAAAACGAAATAAACCCAGATTTGTTCCTAAAGAGGGGCTTGTGGTTTAAAATTGCACAATTAGGACCCAAAGTGCCACTTAAACTGTGTTTATTTCTTTTTCTGTGACTCTTATCTGGCTGTAAAATAAAAGCTATATGGCAAATAGACTAAAGCCTGAAAATAAAGCATGATTAAAACTGCTGTTAATTTTGTTATTTCTACATTTTTAGTATTACAGCTTAGTTTCCGATAAGCAAACTAATTATGATTTAAAAGACAAACAAAAGCTCTAAAGACATTTAATTGCAAAGCTTCTATCGCTTCTTCATATAATGAGTTTGTTTTAGGCTTATGTATTTTTCTCCTATGTACTGATCTCAATGTATTTTTCTTGCTTTTGTTTTCTCCGGTGGGGTCTAAAATGGTGTTGAGTCTTTCTTAATGAGCAATGGGCCTTAATGGAGTCGCCAGTTCTCATTCAACCCTTTATCATAATACGATGCTGTTTGTTTTGCCTCCTCTTGAAAGCCTTTTATGGTCTTCCCTATTAATAATCCTTTGCAACTTACTGTATACGCTTTTACAAAATGTATGTAAGGCTGCAATGGCTCACTGTAGAAGGATCCAAGTGTCTTCAATAATGTTTTCCAGGATAAAGTTGATTCCCGTCATCAGTTTAATTGCTTGCCATTCCTTTTACCGACCGTGTTAATGTGATGGAAAAGGGGAAATGTGAATACCATGAGATGACTTTAAAATTAGTTTGTCAGTGAATCTTTGTAAATTAACTCAGAAATATAATATATTTTTAAAATGACCGCACCTATTACGGTTAAGATATATTGCATTCCTTAATTTCTAAGATGCAAAGATGTAAATATCGTCCAAGGGGTATTTATGTCTGACATTCAGCTCGCTATATCACACTAATGGTCTTCTTTTAAATGAACAAGCTTTTCTTTTTCCTTTATTTTAAAGAAAAATCATCTTAATAATTTTAGCAACTTTGGCAGCTAATATAGGCTTTGACATACACATGATTTGCAAACTGTGATTTGTTTTTTACTCTTGCGCAGAAGTTCTGACTCCTCTAAGACCTAGAACTAAACCCGGCTTGTTTTGTTAACATTTATTCAGTTATGGTCTGGTAACATCAATGCCAAACTAAAGGTAAATTGTGGAAAATGTGCATATCAATAAAAGCAGAGTCTAGTCATGCAGACAATGTATCCCTTTCCAAATATTCAGCCTGCATTGGCACTGCCTTTACAATCACTGCAATGGATGGCTTCTCAAAGAGAGATGTTCTACTTTAGAGTACACAAAACTGTAATCATTCTATTACACTGTGGTCTTGTGTTTCTTAGACATTTTGCAACATGCCAGCATCACCCTTCTAAACCTCTGGTACTGTGGAATAAGTAACTTGATCCCAAGCTAAGCCAGGCTGCCACATAGAATTTGGTGGAAAAAATTGTCAGAATGAGCGTCACAAATTAGGGACGCCACTAATATAAACTTTACACAAATGGTCCCCAAATGTTGCAAGAATGACTCAATACCTGTGTTACTTAATCTCATCTGCACTATTTCAGTCAGTCTGCTGCAATCTAGATTCACTCACTTCAGTATGCAGGATGCTTGAAGCGGCTGACACAGCAAGGAAGCTGGACATATGTTTTGATCATTTCAGTTAATAATTTGTGACCACATGGTATATTCATGGACTGTGTACAAAAGTATTGAATTTCCAGCTCAAGATGGTAAAAATATTCAAAGTTTTCTCCTAAAATTTGTTTTAGCATAACAATTACATAAATCCCTATAAATTTATAAATTTATGTCAGTGCTTCTTTAATGTTATAGATATATACTGTATGTGTGTATGGATGAAGTAAGACACTGCATTTTAAAAACTTCATCCCAATACAGAACACAATATATAAAGTGGTGCATATTATAAATACATATACTTTATAGACAGGACAGTTTTCATTTCCCTAGGATCACTGAGGTACATTTAATCCTTCATGTTCTTGCCTGCAATTTGGTGTTGTTTAGTTTGGATTGTGTATAAATGTATCTGGTCATCATAAAACCTGTCTGTGGGTTTTCTTTCATACTCTGAAGTAGACATGATATGTGAACACTCAGTGTGAAGCTACTGTTTTCAAAACATATTCAGCAATTATATTTCAGCTAATTCTTCTAGTGTACATAGAGACTAATGTACACTAATGATCTTGCATTAGTTAACATGTTTTGTGTGGATGTTGTGTCTTGACAATGAACCTTTTCGAGCAGAAACTGAACTTTGCCTCCAAATTGAGCATGAACCAAGTATAGATTTTTCTCCCCATATGTTCCAGTGTTGGGCCTGCTCTCGTCAGAGCTGTCAGTCTAATAGCTGGAGGTAGAAAGCTGTGAGCACTGTTATAGTGCAGCTAGTTTCTTCTTGTGAACTATTTAATGGGAGCACACAACCCAAAAGTTTGCAGTCTTATTTTCTTGAGGCTCTGTAGCTCATAAACAGGATGATTATTTGTTTGTCATAAACGGGGATCATTACTGGAATTGGCAGTTCATGCAGCAATAAACACAGTTTCATTCCAAGTTTGGCAGCAGTGACTTTGCTGCATGTAAAGTCAACCAAATCTAATTTAATACTTAATAGTGGCTTAGGTGGAAAATAGAAAAACAGATTGAAAAAATTAAACATTTTCATATTTATTAAAATGTCCTGTGTGCAATATTACTTATACATGCAGGTGTTGTTTATGTGTGTGTGCCTGCGTGTAGCCCAGTGTCCTGAGAAAAAAAAAGAAGCTATTTCACAGTTTTAGAAGCCCAAGATAAATGACATTCATTTTAAGGCATAGTTTCTATTTGATGAAAATGTTTGAACAGGGCAGTAAAAAATGTCTCAGTGCCTCTTCTACTTTATTGTGCATTACCATTTTTTAGAGCATCTGTATGACTATATAAAGTATATATATATATATATATATATATATATATATATACACACACACACACACACACACACACACACACACACACACACACACATTGCACCTACCCTGCCACACTGTTCTTGAATTGGAAACTAATGGAGCATCATCCATCACTATCCTGGAGCTGACGTAGTTGTACAACTACAGCTGACAACCCGTGGTAAATATCCGCTAAGTATCAGCTCGTTAAACTTGTTTCTCTTTAAGGACCAGGTGTTATTTATATTTTTGCTTGAGTCTATTATTAAAAATAAAAATATGTGAAATTACTATAACTGTAATAATCCTAATTATATTATAGGAGCAGTAGGAATACTTTTTTGTTTTTTTTTGTTTTAAATAAAACTGATTATATCAAGTTTCATCTAAATGTTTGCACTAACACAACACCAAAAACATTACATTTTCTAAGAACTTCGAAAATACTAAATTTAGCAGGTTTTTATTTCTTGCTTTTCCCACAAGTCTGTGACTCAAAGTTAATACATTTCTGCCATAGTAACCTTTACAACTGTAATATTTATTGTTACTTTAGCAGTATTAGTAATGATCATTGCTTTCCTATTTTTAATTGAAAGCAGTTAGACCCTTTAGTTTGACATTTTTGTGCAAATACATTTAATTTGTGGTGTTTCTTTCAAGGCTGTTATGCAGTGGGAATCATGCACTACAACAGAGTAGAGTTGTAGTAGCCAAATGTTACAAGGTGCAAAAACAGTATTCCTTTGTTTTTGACAAATAGATTGTTTAAAAAAATATATTTAAACCGTGATTATCTCTGCTATATGAAATTCTACTTTTCGTTCCTTTATTTGTTTTTTTGACTTTCTATCAGTATAGTTTGTTTATTTGGTCAATTGAAAATCCAGTCTACTTTAAATAAGGCAGTTGTGTCTTAAGAGTCATGAGGAAAGGCAGTAACAATTTAGATTTTACTTGGATTAACGTTTTGATGTTTTCGCACCATCTTGTTTCCTGTTTGCAGGCTACATTGTTCGCCTTTAGTTTTGGTGTTTGTGGTCATCAGGAAAGATGTGCCACCCACTACCCAAAGTCAATTATCATTCTTCTAGAAACACTGCAGTCATATATGACACTATGAAAGTGTAAAAGTGCACAATATACCGCTATATGGGTCCTGCTTGGTACGTTAGGAGCATGCAACTAGTGTAATGGTAGATAAATAATTGTTTAAGCATATTAGCATTAACCCTGCAGGTCTGGCTTATTTGGATGTAAAGACAGAAGGATACTTGGTTCTTAACATATTTTGCCTCCTAGTGCTAGAACTAGGGTCAATACATTTATTTCACAAAGTATTATCTTTTTAATTGTGTGTTGGTGGTCTTTCTTAAATTAATTTAATACATTTTCCAGGATTATAGAAGTTAAGCTAGTATGCATGCCTTTTTGCAATGGGGTGAAAGCTAAAGGTTTGAAGCAAACCTGCATCTCAACTGGAACGAGGGACCATTTCCAGATGACATTTGATCCAAACTTGAGCTGTTTTCTTTTAGAATTCTTTAAAAAATATAATTTACCAGCAACTCAGTGCTTGCAATTAAGCCTTTTAGGGAAAACTGTAACATCTTCAATTGAGCCCTTTAGGGAATATCTAGCAATTTATTCTTTTGGGCCTTAGAATGCCATTATTAAAAACTGCATATCTGGTCATTGCTTGACATTTGCGCTTTAAAACGTGCAGCTTTAGCTTGCTTGGTGTATTCCTGTCACTTGCAACTCTTTTGTAGCTCACAGTGGAGTTCCTCCTGGGAGAGAAACTTCTCCGAACTCTCCTTACGTTGCAAAATGGTACTTTGCAGTAGGGAGGGCATTGCTTTTAAGAGATGAGAGGGCCTCATGTGATTAACCTTGATTGTAACCAGCTCCAAACACTCTGGTAATATATGATGATAGCTTCAGTCTAATTCCAGCCTGTTTTCATGTTCTGGATGTGGGGGTAGAAGGGAGGCCTGTCCACTTCAGAAAAAAGCCCAGACAGATATCTCACTATTGAAGCTCCTCTTCATATTTTAATTGCAGATGCTGTAATCATGCAAGACCTTGTGGTTCGTGACAAGAAATTGATTTCAGGATCCTTTAAGCCTGTGCATTAAATAGAGACAGAAATGTATTCAGTTTTAGATGTGGTGAAGTGTATTTACATTTTCATTTACAGAGATATTCACCTACAACAAAGTAATTTGTATGTCAAACAGTGTTTTAGGAAATACACAAATCCCCTTGAAGCACGAGTTATTATTTTTTACCCTCAAACTCAGTTTTTCTTTTATGAAATTTAAAATGCAATAAAAAAGCCAGAAATCTCAGCAGAATTCCTCTCAGAGCAGGAAAATGAACTACATATTTTATAGCTTCGCTCTGTGGTCTAAACTTTCCAAATGAAAAGTTTTGTTTCTACCACATAAGTCCAACTTAACTCCATACAGAAACTCTCCAAGGAAGACGAGAGTCATGCCAGTCTAAAAACAGATATCAATAAATGTAAACAGCACTGGCCTAGGGATGTCATTAAAAAGAATAGCATGTCTAGACCTCATAAAACCCTAAACATATTGTTATTTTGAACCAGCAGGAGTTATTGCCTGTGAGCGCTAAGATGACATCCATCAATTTAGGGTTTTATTGGAAAATGTAGATAGGCTGCATAGGAGATGTAAATGATTTACTTAGCATAAAGTTTTGCTTGAACAGGCAGGGAGATAGCGTAGTTAGAGAGCAGGGGGAGTATGTGTGTGACGAAAAAACAAAAAGGCGGCACTGAAGCTAAAGCTGATTTCCTGGGCCTGGAATCACGATCTGTGCATGAATAAATAGACCGGACCTGAGCAACGTGGATTATTCTGGTTCAAATATCAGTAGACTTAAGCCTTGTCAAATGGCGTACATGTGTAATAGGATTGTTGTACATGATTTCATTTCGCCCAAATGTCACATCTTCTAAGGTTTATGCTGATTGCTTCTCACTCTGTGCGCAAATTACTGTTTTATTCCCTCTGCCTGTTTTATATTGTGTGTTCAGGCCAATTTAGCAGGAACCTCTTCACATTTAGAATTCCTTTTATTGAATTTCTAATGATGTAATTTCAAAAAGAAAAAGTTTGTAATGAAGACTGCATGTACAATAGATGTCGGGGCTCAGATAAATCACCATTACCTTTATTGGTGCCCGTCAGTGCAATCCAATGTGTGAAGTGACAACAAAACTGAATAAATTAAACTTAACCAGATAACAAGTTTTGAAACCATTGAAAACCAAAGCACAGATTGTTGAAAAGCTGCAGCTTCAAAGTGCAGAGTATTTGCATTCAGTTGTGTATCACTCTGACACGTTGGCCTCGTCTTTCGGTAAATCTCAAATCTGCATTTATTCAAATGTGTCGAGCGCGCTGAAGGTTGACACTGCATAATCCATCAAAATGTTCCATTTGAAGAAAGAAGCTAAAATGATTTGAATCATCAGAAAGTTTTTGGTTTTTTTTTTGTTTCTGGTGAAAGTGCAGATATTAGGGGGGCAAAGTTTTAACCCACAAGAAAAGAAATGAAACCTAAAAGTCTTTGATGCACAAACATTGTCTTCTGACTGTGAAGTGAGACTGCATCCTTTTCTCAGTCTGATTTTTCTCTCTTTTCTATGTTAACAGCATCAGAGTTTCGTGAATAATGTATTATGTGCCAGATGCAGAAGTGAAATAATAAAAGGTTTAAGTCATTATTAGGAGCACGAAAATTGCTTCTTGAATAACAAAATGTAACGCAGCAACCCAATCTTCACTGTAGTTACAGCTTGTTAAAGCCCATATTACCTCTGACAGATGCAAAACCTGCACATCATTATCTACAGTTTTCAACATTACTTAATTTCCGTTTAAACAAAAAAATAAATGTCCCAATAAGGACATTAGAAAACAGATGACAGCCAGTTGCAGTATTTAATTTTTTTATATTTTGTTTCCGGTTTCCTTTTAATGGTTGACTTACTTTAGCCTTTCAGTTTTACACACTGTTTGTTTGCACAAACTTAGACTTTTTTTTATCATTACACTGTTTTATTCCTTGTTTTTATTTTACTTATTGAAAAGCACTTTGGTTTACCCAGTGGTTATTGTAAAGGGGTATACAAATAGATTTCTGAAATCTTCCGAAATGCCTCTTCTTGCATTTGTCTGTTGTATGATCTTTTAAAGGGATATCTTTGATATGTTGAAGTGAGGTCTCCAGTAAATGGTAAATTGACTGAATTTATATAGCGCCTTTCCAGTCATACAGACCACTCAAAGCGCTTTACACTAGAGCCACATTCACCCAATTGCACTCACTAATGCTCACACATTCATACACCGATACGCAGATCGGTAGGCAACTTGAGGTTAAGTGCCTTGCCCAGGGGCACATTGACATACAGCAGGAGGAAGCTGGAATCATGTGCTCCCCCTAAAGATTTCTTTGCCTTTTACCTTTGTGGCACTTAAATGTTAGAGTAGAATAGAATAGAAATGCTCTTTATTGTCCCTCAGTGGGGACATTCAGGTGTATCAGCAGCAAAGTGACAAATGGAAGCATGAAGATTCACACAAGGTAAACATATGAAACCTGAAAAGAAGAATAAGAGATAAGTGTAGGGGCAAATTTACAGCACAAAAATATGATGTACAGTTATAAAAAAATAGCATACTCAGATTCAAAGAAATGTGCAGCTGATAAGGATACAAAAAAGTTACAATATGTGCACATATCAGATGATAAAAGCTTTATTTAATTATTCATTATTTTAATTAAATAATCAACCTAAATCACCGCACCCAAGTCTTGGACAAACTTTCGTAAACAAGGGAACCATAAATGCTCCTTTTTACCAGAAAATCTTGAAGGAGATTGTTAAAAGCCAGCAGCCTTTACCGTTAAAATAACATTACTGAAACTAATAGGACTTCATTATGTCTGAGGAAGGGACTCAATGCCAAACTCTTCAGCTGAAGACGGTGTTTGAAAGGTGGGGGAAGCTGTTTACGTTTCAGTATTCTCCATAGAATCAACTTAATATCCAGTCAGGCTGCAGACTTTCCAGCTGAAGTCGTGGTCTCAAAATGAACATTGAGCTTAAGTGTTATATGTTTTATTTCATTTCTGTGGATCATTGACTTTTACAAATATCCAGTTGATTCTTCTTTTTGTAGGCCTGCTTAGTGTTTTGACTCTTAGTTAAGACACTTTTAAATATTTTTATATAGCTACAAAATACACAGGTTAATCCTAATAAACATACCAGCATGTAAATAGAGAAAGTAAATTCCAGCGTCAACTTGGTGAAGTGAGTGTTTACACCTGTGACTTACATTTATCGTAGTACCTCTCCAAGGTAAGGTGACTTGTTCATTAGAAATATTTTATAAAAATTAAATGCATTGAATGGTTTTGAAATGCTAAACCTTCTGGTGAACAAAGCCTTTTATTCATTGAATTAATACCTGGCAGAAGTAATCTTTTATTTTAAACATGTTTATTCTGACTGGAAGCTATATTAACAGTTTGAAGAGGCCCAGCCATATTCCCGACTTGAGTCTAATAGAGAATCATTTGAGGGAGCTAAAGATTATGGTGATGTGAAGGAGACCTTAAATCATGAATTCATGCAAAAAGCATGTGAGTAATTATAAGATTGGGTTTGATTGCTGTAATGTCTAAAAATATTTTTCCATTGATTACTAAGATGGCTATAACTTATTTGTAATAAAATATAAATAAAAACAGAGAAATCTTGATACTCTTTTCAAATTGTTTTATTGTGTTTAAAGAGATACATCTAATTTCCTAATTTCCTGTAAGTAACAAACTTCTTAAGTGAATTAAAATATTTTAAAATCAAACAGGGTATGAATAATTTTAGGCTTGACTGTAACCATAAATGTGTTATAAAAGACACTTCTTGTGTGGTTAGAGCACTAAATTTAGCTCTAGTCCAGTGGCTCACATCTTCTGGCCCTGACAGCAGGTAAGATAATAACTGCTAATACCTTTCAGCAGAACCCTATAGTATAAAAAAACCAGTTATGCTTTTAAACACCGCATTTTTTACCACTTGCAGCTGTGTTAAAGTCGCAATTAAAAGCTTAACACACCATCCCCCTAAGAGTGAAAGGGGAAAATTGCTTCCAAAACCATGTGAAGCCTTTTGACAATTATGATGCACAGTTTTGTGATTAACCTCTTGTTCATGTGTTCGTTTGTGCAAGATTAGCTTTGAACCCAATGTACTTCTACAAAGCTCAAGTTATATTTAGAACTGGTTTATCTTGGTTTTTGCTTTATCTTCCATGTCCTCTTGGCATTTTAGAGCTACTACTTTTAAAAATATAGCACAGAAACTGGTAAATTCAGTGCAGTTCACCTCTGATATATAACATTGTTAGAAATGTATAGTATCCATATCTGCAGCACACAGAAATATTAATCATTCTTTATTTTTGTTACGGCCTCATTTAAATGACTTAGCATGAAGTTTTGTTTGAACAGGCAAGTGGATATTGTAGTTAGCAATGGCACAATATGTGAGTGACTAAGGCAGTATTGAAGCAAAAGCTTATTCCTGATCTGTGCATGAATGAAAAGGCTGTACCTAGGCAACATGGTGTCATAAATGGCATTCCTTCTTTAAAGTTATTAGTCTCTCAAGAAGTTTTATCCTTTTGTGTTTTTCATTCTTGATACAGTCCTTTCACATATTTTATTTCTGTTTTACAATCAGTAAAAATACTTTTTTTATATTAAGTTCTCGTCGAGAAGAGAAGAAAAATTTGATTTGAGTCCACTCCTCGTTTGTTGCAGCAAAGATTTGTGAGGAGGCGAACAAAGATTTGTTTCAGAAGTTATCTTTTCAGGGACTGCAGTCAAGGTTGTGGTTCAGGCCAGCGTATTAAGAGATGCTTAAATTCAATCACGGCTCTTGTTTGTTGTGTGTGGGAGAGCAGGAAACTGTATTTTTCATCCCTGTATCCAATCTCAAGGTTGGAATGTGCAGTGGGTTGATGCATGTGTAAAAAATGAATTAAGCGGTATTTTGCCGTGCTTCAGCTAAGGTCAGAACTGTACCCTTAATCTCAGTCACACTTTATCATCAGATTTCTGGGATCAAAATGGAATTTTGTTGCAACTTCACAGGGTTGACAAAGAGGTAATTACCAATGTGTCACAATACTTTCTGAAAGCAGTGTTTCGTCGATTTTATTAGTGCAAAAAACAAAACAGAAGAATGAGTTTTGGTGATTTCAAATGACCAAAAAACCCATTTGTGGGAATTTGGCAAAATATGCTTATTATACAGTCCAACATCTTACATTATATTTTATATTTCTATTTATTACAATGTGTAGCTGCAGTGTAAACCCAAAGGTGTACAGGAAGTACAGGAAGTATAGCTCTGCAGCCTGCATTCTTAAACACTTTATTTACACATTTGAAATAGCTTTCCGCAACCTCTTGAGCAGAGTGTTTTAGTATTTATGTTGGGTTCAAGTCCATACTTCTCAGTCTTTTGTACCACACACTGGAGGTGCTTGGGCTGCCTTGGATTGCCTTAGGTAAAGACCACTCCAGCATCACCTTACCTTACTGATGATCCAGTAAGCCAGGCGAGCACAGACCTTTTGCACCATAGCTCTCACACACAATGTGTACCCCACACATGTGCCACTGCTACAGCGTTTACAGATCTGTTGCTCAAATATCACAGAAGGGGATCCTGTAGTAAACTCATGCAACATCCTGTAGTAGACTCATGCAACAATATGGAGATGCTTTGTCTGCACGGGTGACGATCTGCTTACCTCAGCATGCAGGATGCTTGAAACTCAAGCATCCATCTTTTTGCCCTACCTTCTTATTAATTCAGGTGATAATCACCAGACCACTTGGAGGCACTCATGGTCCTTATAAATGTTATTCCCAAATGGTCATCTGATTCTAAAACATAGAAAACAAAATCTTACTGATTATACTAATAAGTACGTGACCACTTGGGGGCACTCATAGACTTGTTGAATTTAATCTTTCAGTCCAAGATGATGAGGGAATCATTTAATATGGAAAAAGGAAAAAAATATAAGACATTGACGTCACATTAGAAATTATTCATTCCAGTACACACACAATATATGTAACAGTGGTACATAAAAGAAATACACAAATTGTTCATATATGTGAGAGAACTTATTTTTTTACATTATGCTTCATTTCTTTGTATTTGCACTCATGTAAGAAGTGTTTTTAGATATGCCAGTATGGTTGGATAAGAAGCAGTGTGACCGCAGCTTTAGTTTAGACAAAGGTATGAAATTGAAGTAGAAGTAGGAAGGGATAAAATGGCAATAAGTGGGAACAAAATGGTGGTACAAAGCGATAAAGGTTGCAAATTGACTTGGAGAAAAACATAATTGGCTTTAAAAATTCAAACTTAACCAAAATACAGTCATATTCAATAAATTAGAATATGTGTTCCGATGAGCCTCGTTTGTCAGATTAAAAGTACCTTTCTAAAATAACAACCAGGTATGAAAGATAAACAAGCAGGTATGAAACATAAATTTCATTAAGTCCATGTTTCTGCATTATATAAGTTCTTTGTATTGGTCTGATGTAGTATTCTAATCTTAAATGTCTCGTTTTGAGTAGCTGCAAGTGACAAATCATTATAATTAACAGAAATACAGGCTTTAAAACATCAGTCTCTGTGTAAATAGTCTATATAATGTGTTTACCTAGTGAAAAACCTTTCTGTAATATTCTTATTTATTGAACATAGTTGTACTTTGTGCTGTTTGGGCATAGATGTACAGGAAGTATGACAGTCACAACAGAATATTAACCATTAAAGTTGCAAGTACCGAATTTAGAGAAAGAGAACATTTGTTAGACAATCCTATTTAGAACCAAACCCATAAACAATTGCTATAAAAGTATATAGTTTTAGTTTGACACCTCTGCGTGAACAGCAAAAGACAAGTGAAACCGAAAGTCTGATGAGTTTTTTTAACTGTCTATTTAAGTACTTTATAAATAAACATAACTCCTGCAGAACAAAAAGAGATATTTGCTGTCTCTTGCTGGATTAGTTGATGATTAGCAGCACCGTTTGGTTGAAACCTGCACAGGGAGCCTTTATGGTTACCTGTATGACACACTGAGTCCTCGGCTGATGAAATGTTGACTGACAGATGGTTGGCATTCAGGAGGGCTCCTGTCTGTCAAACATACTGTAAACATGACACTGTTAGAGAAATGTTGTCACCTTGCACCCATGTTACATGCAATGTTAGGAAATGTTACATTCCTTGTAAACAATAAATTAGCATAATGGCTGACATGTTTATTCAGATATTTGTACATAATTATCTTTAATGATTTCCTCAATACATAAAGACATCAGACAAAACAATTCCATCTCTGATTGTCTAGTCTCCAGCCACCATTCTTTGTGTTGGGTGGATCTCTTTTGTATATTTATTGTGTGTCTTATTACACAATTTGCCGCACAAGATCTTACTCTTCTGCATCGTATTGCCAACTCATGAAAGCTTTAGCTATCAGGCATCCACAATAGCATAATTGTGGAATATTAGACCATCACAATGACATATCAGTCAGAGAAGATATGCAAAATGTCTGTAAGGTCTGGTTGGTTTACGCATAGTTCTTGTCAAAATGGGCTGAAAAATGGAGGTTTGTTTTGCCATCATAATTACAATGGGTATTTATGAGAGCCACCAAGCGTTGCATTTGAAGGTGACTCTGCAAGGCATCACATCAGAGTGTCGACATGCTGAAACAATGCTTTCAGACAAGCTGTCTCCTCTCACCAGGCCTTTTAAATCATCATCACTTTAGGCTGGCTATATGATGGTTCACATGATATATCACCTGTTAGAGCTGCGGCATACACGCTGCCAGCACAGTGACAATGAGTCTGGCAGCAAGCCCTTGCTTGTTTCAGCAGCAGCACGTGTTTGATTGCTGCTGTTTCCTGTTATTAGGCTTTCACCTCCATGCTGTTGAGTTGAGCTACACTTAAAACAACCACCCCACCTTTGGTTTTAGTGGATTTTTCCTGGTTTTGGACCAGCTGGTTGTTTTAGTGAATGTTTCATTGTTTCATCTCGAAGCAGCTTGTAAAGACTCAAGTCTCTGACAGCGGGCTGATGCTTCTGTCTGTCAGCTGTCTTTGCATCCACAGAGTCTGTGCAAATTTGCAATTGATCACAGTTAGGCCAAAGTGAGGGCCTATTGTGTAAATTAGCCTCTCCAAGCTGTTGATCAGATCACAGTAACATCACATTCACAAGCCTAATTGCTGACATAATGGCACCGCAAGACAAGCAATATATATAGGCACATTAATTAATTTGGTAAATTAGGTGCCATTTTTGTCTTTGTTTTGACAGTTAATGTAGAAACGTGCAAAACACATTTGGTGACAATTTGTTCTCATGAAATTGTGGAATCTGAAGACATATTTCTTAAACTTTATACATTTAGATCCATTTGCAGCTTTAAGTATGAACAGTTTAGATGCTTTGGTGAGGGTCGATGGATCCTGTGCAGTTTCCATTATAATAAAGTTTTGTCCTCATTTGTGAAAAAGTTTGTAAATTTGTGTCCAGATGCTTGAGTTTTTGATGATTAAATTGCTGTAAGTAAATATAAATATTTTATTTTAATCAGTTGTATTTTATCTAACTGTTGCATCCAAAATCTATTAGCAAATCATTAATGGAGACAAAAAATCTAAATAAACAAAATAAACTTAAACATTTTAGCCAACATTTAACATTATGGAACCTAGAAAACATTACTTCTGCATCATTATGCACAGTAAATCAAATTTATCATTCAGTGTCAATTTCGACCCCAAGTGATCTCAAAAACAAGTTAATAGTTGGGCGCAGCGCTGGTGGAGCAGGGGATCAAGTGTCCAACCCATGTATGGATGCCTTAGTCCTTGATGCAGGCCATCCCTGGATCGAATCCCTGCCCGTCGATGTTTACTGCATACCCTTCCCCCACTCTCTCCACCCTATTTCCTGTCAACATTCCTGTTAAGCTAGTGACTAAAAAACACCTTTAAAAAAAACAAGGTAATCGTAAAAAAATTGACAATTATATTGGCATATTCCACTTGGTACACATGCTCTTATTTTGTAATGTATCCTGCACATTTCCGCCCCTTACGAAGTCTGAACCTTATTGAGTCATTTAAAAAGTCAGAGCAAGTATAGAATAAATAAACAAATCAGAATGTAAATATATGGGAAAAAACGTGTAGAAATTTAAAGTACACAAATGTTAGAAAATTTAGTTGAAATAACCAATTTATTATTAATAATTTCAGTTATTAATTCAGTCAGTCATCAGTCAGTCATTTTCTACCGCTTTTTTCATAGTGGGTCGTGGGGAAGCTGGTGCCTATCTCCAGCAGTCTATGGGCTTGAGGCGGGGTACACCCTGGACAGGTCGCCAGTCCATTGCAGGGCAACACAGACGCACAACCATGCACACACTCATTCACACCTAAGGGCAATGTAGAAAGACCAATCGACCTAACAGTCATGTTTTTGGACTGGAAGGAAGCTGGGGTACCCAGAGTGAACCCACGCATGCATGGGTAGAACATGGAAACTCCATGCACAAAGACCCCTGCCGAGAGTCAAACCCAGGACCTTCTTGCTGCAAGGCAACAGTGCAACCAACTGCGCCACCGTGCAGCCCACAATTAATAATTTTTCTACTTTTTTTAGACTTAGAGATTGTTGAAGAATAACAAATTAACGATTTTACTTGTGTTTATTCTTTATATTTTATCATTTAATTAAATGCTTTGTCAATTGTGATAGTGGAAGATTTAACAAAAGGGTGTTAGAGAAAATATTTTGTATCAAGGCTTGATGTGGAATGTTTAGTGTTTTTCCAAACACTAAAAGTAACTGTTTTGAATAATTGTAATTTTAATATTGAGCAAATTAATCAAGATTATGTTTTATTTTTTCTTAATCAAACAGGCCTAGTCTAAGGCTTGCCAGTCTTTAGCCTATTCAGCAATAATTACACTCCAGAACAATCATCACCACAATGCATAACTTCACATATGATAACCAATAACTAATAAAAACACTAGAATTATTATTATTATATTCTATATGTTTATTTAACAGGGGCAAATAAACAGAGGCTGCTTCATATGTGAAATAGAAAATAAATGTCAATTGACTGTATATGAAGACCATTTTTAAAGTCAGATTTTTCTCCTAAATAAGCGGACCACTGTATTTACTTAGTACACGACTTTGTGCTTGATAATAAATAATGACATTTTGAGTTATCTCTAATGATGTTTATCAATAGAGGAAATGGACAATTTCAAAACAAATGTAACATCCATAAAAGAGAGATGGTGCCTCATCTACTTCATGTTCTTTTTAAACTCTTTCTTATCGAGTAGTGCTTGAAGCAGGCACCGAGGTTGTCAATACTTTCTCAAACAAAGATTGCATATGCATATGCATACTTATACAGAAATAAAAAAAGAATGTGTGGATACTCATCTTAAGAGTGAGTGATTATTCTCAGCACTCTGTGGCAGACATAAGTATGGTGGCTATGCATGAACGTTAAAGACAGTATTATGATCCAGCAGAGACATCAGTATGAGCTAAAAGTCTCCTTTTGGACTCATCACAGGAAGAGATACAATATTTTACTTATTTTTTGCTAATTTTCAGTATGCAAGATAATGAATCATAATTATCTATGGGGTTTAAAATAAGGCAATGAATGTAGGATTTAGCAGTTTTTTATCTGAGAAAATGAGTTTTTTTCCCCTAGTGCTCAGAACTAGCATTAAACCATACGTTTCCTGCCAGACAATATTTGTAATAAATATTTCCAGACTTCCACTCATTATGTTGAAGATCTGTCATTTGTTCTGCTTTCAGCCCCATGATTTTCCAGCACCAGCATATGTACATTAATTCAGTGCTTGGGGAATAAAAGCCCCTATTTGTATTCAGCCTCTTTTACTCTGGGAGCCCTAAATAAAATCTATTGTAGCCAACTGCTTTTCGAAGTGACCCTAGTCAAACTGTGTGCCATTTAATCTCAGTATAAATACAGCTGGTCAGTGAATTAATTACCTGAAAATGGAAAGAGCATGACACAACCACAAACACATCACCATTCATCTAAACTGAAAGGCATTAATTTGAGAAATAGCCAAGAGGCCAGTTGTAACTCTGGAGGAGCTGCAGAAGTCTATAGCCCAGGATGGAGAATTTGTTTACAGGAACCTTCATGGAAGAGTGACAAGAAGAAAGGCCTTAGAATGTCCCGCAGGTTTTGTGGAATTTGTTAAACCATTCATCCATTTGTTTCTGCTTCATAATTATACCTTGCTCTGTGTTGAATAATCAAACCAAATCCTGATAATTGTCCCAATAATTCTCATACACTGAAGTTTGTCATTGTCATTGTGGCAAAATGTGAAAAAGCTCAGTGAATAGTTTTTCAAGGCATTGCGCAGTAAGATGACAGAGATTAACTGTGTTTGTGTTACAGAAAAGTAAATTTACCAAATGGGATATTTATTTTAACAGGAGGTAGCAAGAAAAATCAGATTCTGTTCCTAAAAACATTTGATGCCAACTTCAGCTAACAGACAGCAAAGGAATCAAATGTATTTAGAAGCACTAAATGTGTGATGCTACATTATAAATATAGCTTCTCATCTGTCAGTAAAGATCTTTAATTTATATGATAAATATCAGGACGGTGGGATTCAAAACTTGTTCATAAGTATCTTCTAGGGCTTTTCTTTTTCATTCTTCCTCATATTCCTTTGCTTTTGTCTTTAAAACCTCTTCCCTTTTATCTGCCACAGCCACTTATTTCTGTTAGGGGCCAGGTGTGTCTGATCTCAGCTGGGCATTATCCTGTCTGAGATTGTCCCTGGACCCACATGTTGGTCTTATGACCTCCGCTCCGGCAGCCCCCATACATCGTGGGCTTTTCTTAAAGCCATCCTCACGGCTGATTAATACACTTTGGTCTCATTCAGATCTGATCAAAGGCAAAGCAGCAAAGTATTTTATGGAAATAATCTCTCAGTCATTAGCCATATGTTTGACAAGTATGCTCTCCTGGCATTGGCACCGCTCTATAAATCATAAACACAGATCTGACAAGAGGAGATGATGAAGGGAAGAAATGTATATCCTGACTGGGAATCAGCGAGGATTTTATTATTGATGGATTATGGAGCAAGCTGCCATAAAGTAGCCCAGTCTTTAGTTGATGTATGACTGCTGAGAATATATTTTGGGTCATTTTCACTGCCACCATATTTCTTCAGTGACCATGTTGCAACCCTAATCTGCTCCCAGGATCCCCCCCCCACCCCAATTCAAACACCCAGATGTCAACACACACAGCTTGTTATAACAGAAACAATCGAAACAAATGATCTCACCGACCACCTAAATGTGTTTTCCTCCACATAATATGAAGTTGATACCCTGCCGCCCCCCTCTTCTGTCCTCCTTCTCATCCAAACGAGCCGCCCACTCTCCGTCTCATGTCTTCCTCGGCCATCTCCCCCGGCTACAGGGACAAGACAGGACAGGAGAGGATAAATTACAGCCACAGAGCCCCAGCTCTCTCTCATGCTTTCATTTGCACCGGCAATTAATCAGCCATCACTGGAGAGCTCTTGCATGTCAGGCTGAGGATTTTATTAGGAATGTCCTTTATGGGCCTTAATGAGACTTATGTCTTCCTTGAGTATTTCATTTGCTGCACATAGCTTGGCTGCTTGTAACCTTGAGGTGGGGATTTTTTTTTTTCTTTGCCTAAAACAGTAAAGTCTTGCAGATCTTTGCTACTCACCCATTAGTGATCTTGACTTGATTTGCGCTTTCATCCTCTGCCTCACTCAGCATTACAAATCCTCATGTCTTGCAGTCATCTAATTTTAGATACAATTAGGCCTAATTTGTTTTGTTTATTCTGACATCCTTTCTCCTTGCTCCAATTTTGAAATGCAGCATTAAGTGCATTGTTAAAAAATGCAGCGGATTTCCCTGCTGCTGTTTTGTTCTTTTTCTGAGAGGCACTGTTAGACACATATGCCACTCTGAATGTCTGTTTCAACAAAATTATGAAAACATATACAGGACAAAATGACACATCATTAGTATTACCAGAAATTTCTAGAATTAAATAAATGTCTTTAATTTAAAATACATTTTATTTTTGCAAGTAATATTTTTACAAGTAATATTTACAGTGCCATTAAAGAGTATTAATACCTCTTGAACATTTTTATGTTTTGCGGTGTTGCAATTACAGACTTGGGTGTATTATGTAGAGATTCTAAGTGCACAAAGAAGTGCATAATTACGTGGAAGGTTTTCAACATTTAAAAAAAAAAAAAAAACTTGGAATCACCTGTCAGTGCAAATCTTTCAACACCATGTGGGCAGTGGCCCAGGGTGGCATTAGAATGTGGATGCCCATCTGTCATGTACCTTGAAAATGTTTTTTCATTGCTTTTTATTGCAGGGGAGTCCACTGCTTGCCACTGAGGAGACTAGCTTACAGGTTTTGTGAGGGACTGCACAGTATTTTATCCCATCCCAGAATCCCATTTTCTCATTTATTTGGTTTGAGGTTTTCTAAAGGAGCGACTCTCCCATGACACCATTCATCTCCTCCAGCTTTGGAAATTTCAAAAGCTCAGTCATATGGGGAGCATCAGTGTATATATGAACAGGAATTTCAAAATCATGCCACAGATTCTCAGTTAGATTTCGGTTGGGACTTTGTCTGATCTTCCTATCAATTCTGACCAGCTTCCCTGTCCCTACTGAAGAAAGGCATCCCCACAGCATGATGCTGCCTCCACGAACAGAATGATGTTTTCAGGGTGACAAAGTGTTTTGGATGTTTTGGTCTCATCTGACAACATCATTTTCTTCCACATGTTTGTGTCCCGTACATGGTTTGTGGCAAACTGTAATTGTACTTGATAAAGCCTTCTTCTTTTCACTATTCAATAATATTTTGTGTATGGGTACCAGAGTGAAGGGGTTTGATTAGAAACACACATTTTTCAGGTGTGTTATTTATAAAAAATAATTATGCTCTACTTTGTGATGACCTATTGCATATAATCCAAAGAAAATACATTAAAGGTTCTTGCTCTAAAGTGACCAAATAGGTAAAGGTCAATGTGTTAATACGTTTGCTAACCAGTGTGGATATTATTGAGTAATCATATATATAAGAAATTAGACACAGATGTACCCACATAGTCTCTAACAGCAAGTTATGATAATATTGATTAACTTGTATTTTATCTATAATTAAGGATGTAGAGAAAGATCAAAGGAATTACATGAACTAACCAGGAACTCTGCTGCTCAGAGGGTTTCAGCGAATGCAAAACGTTCATTTTTGTTTGCTTTCATGGTTTCTTTGATGTTGTAAATTGGCACCCTGAAAATTCTAATATGATTAAAACATACAGTACACACCAAACGTTTGGACACACCTTCTCATTCAAAGAGTTTTCTTTATTTTCATGACTATGAATATTGTAGCTTCACACTGAAGGCATCAAAACTATGAATTAACACATGTGGAATTATATACTGAACAAAAATGTGTGAAACAACTGAAAATATGTCTTATATTCTAGGTTCTTCAAAGTAGCCACCTTTTGCTTTGATTACTGCTCCACACACTCTTGGCATTCTGTTGATGAGCTTCAAGAAAGAGCCATTCGCAGTTTCACTGTACCGGCCGTGTGTACTTAGACTTGCATGGCTTAATCTTTGAGACAAGCATGCTACTGGCAGGATCAACCAGGTGAGCAGTAATCAAAGCAAAAGGTGGCTACTTTGAAGAACCTAGGATATAAGACATATTTTCAGTTGTTTCACACTTTTTTGTTCAGTATATAATTCCACATGTGTTAATTCATAGTTTTGATGCCTTCAGTGTGAAGCTACAATATTCATAGTTATGAAAATAAAGAAAACTCTTTGAATTAGAAGGTGTGTCCAAACTTTTGCTCTGTACTGTATTACTTGCCAAACCTCTAACCATTCACATAAAAAAGGTTTAATTTACTGAACAATAATGAACACTTCTCTGTTATTAGTTTGTGCATCTTCACTCAAATTCAAACATAAATTGGACCTAAATTGGGAAAACGTTTCACAGCTTGAATCCACATTAAATTATTTGACTGCTATTTTTCCAAGTACTTCGTTTTTTTCTTGTTTCTTTCAATAAGTGTCAGCACATATATTAAAGCATATGTTGCAGCATGACATTGTGCGCTTAAATTAGAGGACCATTGTGATTCCTGATAAAGATGCTGCAATGAACTGTCCTTGGATTCCGATTTGTTCTCAATAATTTAATTTAAAGCTGCCAATAGTTATATTTTTTTCAATCCAGAACTCTATTGCTTAAACATTCAGTGTTGTTTTTGGTCCTGTTGTGGTATCAGCAAATATTAATGAGGTACTTTCTTTCAAAAATGGTCAATAATTGTTCTTGAGCAGAGAATCGTGTGGTTACGTGAGAGGTGCCTTGAAATATTAGACAGGCATCTTCACTATCTGTTTCCCTTTTTAAAAACATCTTTTCCCAATGGTTTTTGGTACAGTGTGAGTTGGTGTGCTCCTTTAATCATTTCTGGCCTATTTTAAGACTTATTTTTACCTTTTTTATGTTTTGGTTTCATACCAGGTTTAATTTTATTAACACTTAATTTATCATTTGTAGATTCTGTCTTTCTGTTTTAGTAGCAAATAGACCTTTTTCACAATGTTAATTCATATTAGAAAGCAGCCTTTTTTAGGCTGCCTGGGTGACAAGTCTTCCCGCCCCTTCCCTCCAATGTTACCACACAACCCACATTACACATTTTGATGTGCAGCTTGGCTGGGTTGCAGAGGTTGGAAATGTTAATTTTGGATTAGCAGGAGATTTGAAGCCACTTCTAACATGGTATGAAGACATGGATGTTGCAGTGAGCTCAATCAGTTTACATAATAGAGTAGGAAAATAGGAAAAATAGACTACAATAAAAAAACAACCACTAAAATAAAAAAAACTGACTGAACAAAGAATCATTTTTCTTTTATTGGATTAAATGGTCAAAATATATCCAGTTTATTAAAGTAAAGATAAATCTCCTCTTATCATTGTGTGGTAGCTTTTTTGTCAGACGATACTGCTTAGTGCGCATTCAAAAGAAGAAAATGCTCGGAGCTGGTGTCACCAAGTTAACCCGTAACTACAGAGTCAGGCAGTAAGAGGATATGGAGGCCATCTGGTAGCATTTTTACAGTATGGTTTGGCAGTTTGCCCATGTGTGCTACAGAAAGGGTCGTATGATGGTCATGAAAGAGATACTCCCCGGAATTCTCTGCAAGGACGCACGCATGAATATTCTCGGCCCAATTTTCCAAGTCATACGTCAGCACGGGCAAAGTACGCGACCTGCTCACATCTGTTAAGAGGTTGACCTTTAAAACTTTGAACATTAAAAACTTTAATGACATCTTAGCAGTTCTTTAAGCTGCTTTTTGCTGCACATGAAAGTGTATGATGAGAAAAGGGCCTTTTTGAATCGTAGTGTCTGCCCTCATTTTTTATTTTCTGAGAAGCTGATAAGTAGGACATCTTTCTGTGCTGCCATGAAGTTTGGAACTGAATTTATACTGAGAATTAAATTTGATTATTAAATAAATAAAACAGGCATTTTATAGTAAAATATAATCTTAACCATAATATTAGGAACAATCATAGCGGTCATGATCAAAAATTGTAAAAGCATTCCTGAAAATTGTTGGGTGTCACTTTAGCACAAGGTTCCATTATCAAAGTCTTATTTTCAAACATAGCTTCCTATTGTTTTCCATTTTATCTACATACAGAAGTGATATGTGGGTTGGATATAATTCAAAGCAGTTTCCTTGAAAGCGAATGTATGTGGTATGGACTATAAACTGAGATAATTCAAACGCCTACATAGAAATATATCAGCCATCTCTAACGTCCTTTTATTTCCACATATAGTATGTTTGTTATAGTGCACGAGGGAGAAACATCTACTAATGCAATTCTGTGTATGCATTTATGAGTCTTTAAAATCTACACCCTAAATTTGTACTTTTGAAATATTTTTGTCATTCAAAACCCAGTTAAAAACAGTTTTTAATTGTTTTCTGCTTACCCATCTTGGAACACATACACATACAAATGCGCACACACGCACACTCCTGACTGCCAGCTGTGCTCCCTGTTTGACAGCCAGGTGGTTCAGTCTGAGAGCAGAGCAGCTTCAGTTAATTAAGGTTACCTATTTGAATTTTTTCAATCCCAAATTTGTTGGGGAAAAAAGGCCAGGTTCTATTTATTGATATATTATTGTCTTTTAGCAACTTCCTTAATGACTTAGGCCTAGCAAAGGAAACTTGACTGAGGGGTTGCATGATACCCCGTTTAGTTTATTTTGAGAACTACGCTAGCTGAAAATCAATATTGAACTTCGAGAGGCTATTTACTTTACCTTGAAAATGTTTAACAGAGGCTTATCGAGCGGTCTGTGTGAAGTTTGTGTGATTAAATCACAAGCCAAACTGTTACTTTGGGTCCAGTAATGCTGTTATTGGTCAAGCTAACTGGGCAACAGAATGTTTTTCTGCAACTGTGCTAATAATTAATCAGGGTAATTGGTTCAGACTTAAAAAAAAAGGTTGTTTTTTATGTTTTTGAGTTAATAATTATTTATATGTTTTTAAATATAAAACACATTTAACACATTAGGACTGCTCATCACTTATAGTACAGATGTGTCCTCCACATCTATTGGCACCCCTTGTAAAAGTGTGAAAGAAACCTGAAAATATATATAGTTTTTTGCAGTACCATACTAACATAATAAAAAAAAGTCCTACCATTAATAGGAGTGCATCCCAATTAAGAAGTAATATTTTATATAATACATTTTTTATTAAAAACATTCACAGATAGTCAACAATTCTTATAAAGTCATTATAAATAAAGCATTTTTTAAAATGTGCTCAAAGGAGCTTTCGTTAGTAATTCACTGGGGTATAAATTAAACACAAAAGTCCTTTTTTCTTAGCCACACCTGAAAATGGGAAGCACAAAAGAGCATAAAGTTCAAGTTCGAAATGTGTGTAAAGTTTGGAAGCTACATCCTACTATTTACTTCTTTGAGTTTGCCCATATCTACCACCCTAGCAATAACTAAAATGTTTAAAACAACTAAAACTGTGAAAAACAAGGCTGGATGAGGACCAGTGAAAGGAAATAAATGAGGCAAAAAAGAAATTATCTCCTTGAAATAGAAATAGAATAGAACAGAATTGAAAAGAATAGGTATGGAAATAAGAAATAAACACATCAGAATGGTATTATATGTACTAGCAATAGAAAGAATAATGCTATATTAACTGTATCTCACCACATGCAATATATTCTTTAATATATTTTACAAACAGTGCCAATGTAATTTTTTCCCACAGAATATATGTTCTGACACCATAAATATCTCTCGCAATTATTTATCTGTGAAGAAGTTGCTCAGTTTTTCTTTATCCTTCTGAGTAAATAAATCATACACAAATAAATGCATAGGTCTCTAGGAAGTTTTAGCGAAAGGAGTTACAGCTCAAATGATCCTCTAAAGATCGAGCAGCAATCAGTGTGTGTGTGTGTGTGTATGTGTGTGGGGTAGGTGCAACCTTTTTTGCATTTAAACCCAATTAATTTGTAGTTTGAGGTGTGACAGTGGTAAGAAGCACAAGTAAAGGAACAGAATTGTCAGATGAACGCCTCCATGGGATTTAATAACCACAAAGTGCTAATTTCACCTTTGATTGCATGCAGCGTTTAATGCCTAAAGAAAGCACATCTAACTCTTAATCGTATGCTCAGTGTGTCTTCTTCTGCTGTATGACACTGAACCTTTGGAACAAACAAAGACCCTGAACAGGAGAAAATAGTTACAATGTTTACACAAGGATATCTTTGGCATAGCAAACCTCCGCTTTTTTCTCCACTAATGTAAAATGTTTTAAATGTTTAAGAATTCATTGTTGGGGTGTAATGACATCCCATAGCAAAATAACTTTTAATCTCGATAGGCCACAATATTTCTCCTCTAAAGGAGTTCTGTCGAGGCCTATCCAGTTGTTGTTACCATGTGGCTTCATCTGGTGCCACAAATGTAGCCATTTCTGTGAACCTTAGATATGAAGGTGTGAGCATCAAGCTTGACACCTTGTATCTATGTTTAAGACTTTTATTTTGAAGTTCTCCAGTTTTTCAGTTGTGTTGACAGAATAAAGCCAAAGAGGCTGTTTGAGAAAATATATTATCAGTTTTTTATCACTGTAAAAATATAACAACAGGTTAAAAGCCAGCTGCTAATTATGCTAAAGTTGGCATCTGATTCATAGCTTAAAATCAGTGCTACAGTAGAGAGCTGTTTTAGGTTTTAATGAGATTTGACCATATTTGAACTGATCAGAAGTTCTCAAGTTTCTCTGTAGTGTTGACAGAGTCAGCTAAAAAAAGACTGCTCATGTGGCTGACTAAGGGCTCTCAGCTACAACATCATTGAAAAAGCTTCCACAACCTTTTCATTGGTGTGGCACAAGTTGGTGGAAAAAAAAATTGAGACAATGTGACAATCAAGAGAAAAATGATTTGTAAGCACTGTGAGAACACTGTGAATGCTAAGCATAAGCTGCTAGTGATGCTAAAGTTGGCATCTGATTCATAGCCTACTATCCACTAAACTCCAGTTTTTATCGAGTCTGGAGAACAGTTGATGATTTTTATACAGATGAAGATGAAGTTGACATTTCCATACTGAACAGAGATCCTTAAGACACAGTTTGAAATTGATCACATTTTTATTCTATTTGAGAAACACAGAGCATTTTCAATGATTGTGGCAGCTCTTAGGATCTTAGAATTAGACTTGCATAAATACCACAGCATATAGTCTAATGAACACTCAACTGTAGTACTCAAGCATAAATAGATTCTTAACTGTGTGTAGAAAACAAAACAAAAAAAGGGATTTAACAGTTTTTTTTTATGGGGGTGTGGAGGTTAATATAACTAAAATCTCATATCTTCTTGTTCTCATGAACCCAATATTGTACAACTTCTTGTGCTGTGAGCTGGTTGTATTGCCACATCCTTATTGATTGCTATATTGGACTGTGTTTCTTTGTGTAGATAGCTGCATGTGATCATGCAAGGAGCTAAAACAGAAAAGTGGGAGAATGATGGACAAGATACACATTATTTGTAAGCTCTGTGAAAACACCACGATTGGCTAACAATGTTATAGTTAGTACCTGCTCCTGAGCTTCCCATAGATTCAAAACAAAACAATAAAATGTTTAGACCACCTTAGAAATAAACAGAAAAACCACAATAATTGGATTAGTTTATTGTGGCTATAAATAGTATTCACTGATTACAGGTTTTTTTTAAAACAGTTTGTGATTTGTGAAATATTTATTTGTGAAACAAAAGAATTTGAGATTGTCAGTTTTACCAAGAATATACAGGGGTTGGACAATGAAACTGAAACACCTGGTTTTAGACAACAATAATTTATTAGTTTGGTGTAGGGCCTCCTTTTGCGGCCAATACAGCATCAATTCGTCTTGAAAATGACATATACAAGTCCTGCACAGTGGTCAGAGGGATTTTAAGCCATTCTTCCTGCAGGATAGTGACCAGGTCACTACGTGATACTGGTGGAGGAAAACGTTTCCTGACTCGCTCCTCCAAAACACCCCAAAGTGGCTCAATAATATTTAGATCTGGTGACTGTGCAGGCCATGGGAGATGTTCAACTTCACTTTCATGTTCATCAAACCAATATTTCACCAGTCTTGCTGTGTGTATTGGTGCATTGTCATCCTGATACACGGCACCGCCTTCAGGATACAATGTTTGAACCATTGGATGCACATGGTCCTCAAGAATGGTTCGGTAGTCCTTGGCGCCCATCTAGCACAAGTATTGGGTCAAGGGAATGCCATGATATGGCAGCCCAAACCATCACTGATCCACCCCCATGCTTCACTCTGGGCATGGAACAGTCTGGGTGGTACGCTTCTTTGGGGCTTCTCCACACCGTAACTCTCCTGGATGTGGGGAAAACTGTAAAGGTGGACTCATCAGAGAACAATACATGTTTCACATTGTCCACAGCCCAAGATTTCGCTCCTTGCACCATTGAAACCGACATTTGGCATTGGCATGAGTGACCAAAGGTTTGGCTATAGCAGCCCGGCCGTGTATATTGACCCTGTGGAGCTCCCAACGGACAGTTCTGGTGGAAACAGGAGAGTTGAGGTGCACATTTAATTCTGCCATGATATGGGCAGCCATGGTTTTATGTTTTTTGGATACAATCCGAGTTAGCACCCGAACATCTCTTTCAGACAGCTTCCTCTTGCGTCCACAGTTAATCCTGTTGGATGTGGTTCGTCCTTCTTGGTGGTATGCTGACATTACCCTGGATACCGTGGCTCTTGATACATCACAAAGACTTGCTGTCTTGGTCACAGATGCGCCAGCAAGACGTGCACCAACAATTTGTCCTCTTTTGAACTCTGGTATGTCACCCATAATGTTGTGTGCATTTCAATATTTTGACCAAAACTGTGCTCTTACCCTGCTAATTGAACCTTCACACTCTGCTCTTACTGGTGCAATGTGCAATCAATGAAGACTGGCTACCAGGCTGGTCCAATTTAGCCATGAAACCTCCCACACTAAAATGACAGGTGTTTCAGTTTCATTGTCCAACCCCTGTAGATTAATGCTTTTCTCTTGTCTGATATCGTGTTTTGTTTTGTCTTGTCTCATGAGCAGGATGTATAGATGCCCATCTGAATCGAACATTAAAATGGAAAGACAAATCTGTAGAGCCTTGTTTATTATTTGTATCTTTAACAAAAAAATTAAAAATCACCCATCTGCGCACAACTGTACAGTTGAAATATTGAGCGTCGTTTTTGGCAAAGAAGTGAAAAATAAACATTATTCAATGGGAAAACTGCTGTTTAGCATTTTGCTATAAAACTTGAGGGGAACATTTTGGTCAAAAATGTGTTACATTTTATTCGCAATTCACTCAATACTCTACCCTTCCTGCCCTTCCTGCAAAGTAAATCAAGCAGCAGCTACAGAGCAGAAAACATCAAGCTCAAACTGAACTACAGCAGCAAGTCTGCACCAAGGAGTCATTTGCACAATAAAGATTTTTTTGCATCTGCAGCGGAGCAACATTTCGAGCCATCAGTCGACTTGCAAGAGACATTTACATCTTAACCAGCAGAGGCCTTTGCATCCTGCTGAACGTTATGGTGCCTCACAAGATTCAGGGGGAAAATAAAGGGAGCCAGATTGAGTGACTTTTTGCGCACAGCCACCCACCAGCTGCCGGAACATAAATAGCAGCGTATGATTATGGTTGGGCGAGAGGGAAAACACCCTGTGTTTTAGTGCTTTGTGGAGGTCATGTGGCAGTCGGTGGGTGTGTTCTTGCAGTTCCCGCTTAGGAAAACAAGCTAAATTAGACCTTTATGGATGCAGCCACGTAAATCCTAGGAATCTTACACCAGCAGTTCTGGAGATTTCTTTTTCCTTTTGTTTGTGTGCAGCTTTAGCATTAACAAATCTCACAGTGCTGCTGATTGTGCCAACACTGGAAACTGATGAACGTGACCCTGAAATAAATTAGATTTCTCTACATCTCCTTTCTGCCTTACAAATAACACAAGGGAGATGATTCTTTTTGTTTGTTTATATGATGGAGAATAAAAAGATCTGTGAATTGTTTTATTGCTCATACTCTGCAGCAGGTTTGTCTAGGATGAGCTCGGCTTCAGATGACTTGTTGGTGTGCCCTCTACATGATGCAACGCACCGCAAGTCCATACCCCTTTGAACTTGGGCTTTCAAGCTAGTCTGCCAAGTTTTCTTTTTTTGTTGTTATTTTGCTGCCTTTCTTTTGTTCTGAAGTAGAAATTAAGTGTGAAAGTAAAAAAAAAAAAAAAAAACACATTACTGCAGCTTCTCTGATTGGTGTCTTTAACAGTTTTGATTTTTGATGGGATTTAATTACAATAATTATGCCCATTCATCTATCCGTTTTCTGTAACTGCTTCTTCTATACTGGGTCACGGGAAAGCTGGCGCCTATCTTCAGCAGTCTACGGGCGAGAGGCAGGGTACACCCTGGACAGGTCAGCAGTGCATTGCAGGGCAACATACAGGACAAACAACCATGCACACACACATTCACACCTAAGGGCAATTTAGAGAGACCAATTAACCTAACAGTCATGTTTTTGGACTGTGGGAAGAAGCCAGACTACCCAAAGAGAACCCACACATCCATCCTCTTACAATTGTGGTTTTTGCAGATTCTGTATTGAAACTATGTCCTGTGTAGAACTATCAGTAGTATTTGGATAATTTTGGGTTTATGGTTTGGAAATGGATTCAAATTCAAACTTGGGGAAATTTAAGTGCGGACAAGTATAAAGTTTTGAAATGAAAAATGTTTAGGTACCCTATTTAATCTTTCCATCTTGTCCACAAAGCAGAGTTGATTATTCTGTTGATAAATCCCCAAAGTTTGAAAGAAAGGAAGTCATGTTTCATTTATAGTTGTGAAGAAGTTCTTTGTTTTCTCTTTATAGCAACTTTATTTGTAGTTAGTCTCAGAAATATCTGAATGACCAGACTGATTTCTTATTTAATATTTGCGTTTTTGAGGTGCATTGAGCCTTGAGTGGTTAATCATAAGTGTGCGCTGTTTCTTACACCATCGTCCATTTTCTTCCTGTGTACCTGACACATAAATATTTGGCTGTCATGTCTTCTGACAGCTGATGAATTCGTGGAGCAAGTTTCATGAAGTGGCCCTGCTTCTCCCAAGTGAGAGTGACTGTTAAATATGCATGGCAGAAAAAGAAATGAGGCAGCCTTCTAAGGAAATGTTGATGCTCAAGAGGAACTTCTGTGGCTGTAATTTACAAGTCTGTTTTATTTGCTACTTTGATGCTGCAGTTGTTGGGATCCAGAGCTACTTCCAGGTGTGCCCACACTTTTTTTTTAACAAAATGGAGGCTGCTACTTACCAGCATGGCCACTTATTTCCATCTCAGCCAAGTCTGCTTTGCTCATGTGAACATTTGTCTTTAATGAGACTGTTTTGGGTGATCAAAAATGACATGTTTTTTTGTGATTCCTTGCCAGAGAGAGCAACTTTCTTTTTACCCCTATGAATTTTTTGAAGTAGGTTGAATTTAATGACTTGTTGCCTCATTTGGAGTTTTACTTTTTTCTTTTTTTGTGCTCATTCTGACCTATTTTAACCTAAAATGTGTCTTCTGATTGATGCTGCTATGATCTATCATTTTGAGGCCAGGAAAAGCAGACAGCATGATCTGGATAAGCTGAAAATAAAGGTTTATAGAAAAACGAACTAGTGAAGTGTGGCTAAGTACTTGTATAATTCTGCAGAGATCCAGGTTTATTTTCTGGCAGCAGCCTCATTTGCTTTGTGGTGCGATCCAAGTCACACTCTTGTCAGTGTTAGTGGGTGGGAGGATTTTGAGGGACCTAAATTTGAAAGGTTCACCTTCTCAGATTTGACGTACATTAATTAATTTTCAAAAACAATTTGTTTCTTCATTAATTCAAAGTAAGTCAGAGAGAGAAAAAAAACACCACAAGATGATTAGACCAAATTAAAGGCGAATAGGCTCCAACACGGAGACAACATCGACATTGACAGTGTAACACTGTGGTTTAAAAGAACAGTAATGCAGTTTAGGTTTTTGTCCTACTTTTAACATTTTTCAATCTCTATTTTTAACATGTACTTTTGGAAAAAACTAATATTGCTCCTGGTTTGGCGTAATTAGCTGGATTCATTGCAAATTAAATGAAAGAGATAAATGTAGCTATTGCTTACATCAACAAGTGTACAACAAGTAATGCATTACGTTTGAGAATGCTTCCTGCATGCGGTATTGTAAGCAGTTAGAACTCTGGACACCGCTGATTTCAGGCTTGTTTCTATGCAGTTGTAATGAAACATTTATGTAAGAATGTTTACAGCATAAAAACTTCAATTACTTTTCATGTTGCAAAGAAAAAGAACAGTCTAACAATAATAATATATGTGTGTATAAGTAACAAAAAAAATAATAAATAAATGCAGCCCCATCTTGTGGTCATAGAGTACTTAAGTCTGACATTAAAGCACTAGCATTAAATAAAGGCTAAATAAAGTTGGGAGCCATGACTTTGCATTTTCTTCTTAAAAGGATTAGCAATAGTAGTTTTAATTTATTCATTATATACAGCGAATCAGCAAATAAATTGCCTCTGAATCAATTAGAGCAATAATTCCTGAAATAATGGACTATTTGAAACCTGAAATATTTTCCCTTTGGGAATTTAACAAATTAAATTGATTCAAGCCGATGTATCCAGAATGGAAGAATGAAATGTCTCTTCCCCTCTGCTTACATAAAAAACGGAAATAAATGAAAACCAATGTGCCATCTGTGTTGCAACGCTGTCTACACCAGGAGACTGCAACCTGAAGCTCTGGAGACACATGTGGCTCCATAAGCCTTGGAGAGCTGCTGTTAATAATGTTGGAGAACAGTGATATAGAACTGAGCCGTGTTTTTTATTTATAAAGTCAAATAAAAATTTGATTTTTAACAGTTCTTTGAAGTCTGTTGGAATTAGAATAGTAATAAAGATTTTTTTTTCTTTTCTGTCATTTTCCTTGTCATTATATCACAAACTACAAGCTGTTTTTCCTTCATTTTCCACAAATATACAAAGTTTCTTTCAAGAGAATGTACACAATATTTATGATTTTATTTGTTCTAAAACCTAAAAATAGAAATGAAACCTTAGTTAATTTAATCTTAATACAAACACATTTTACAGTTTATAAAATTTGAAAGGTTCTTATTTAAGTCAAGCTGGGTGAAGAAACTCTATTTAGAAGGATATCTGATGCAACACCATTTGCTTGAGCATCTTTGAAACTGTTGAAGTTTGGTGGGTTTTATTTGGTGATAATCCGGACTTTCTGTGTTGCTGATCTGAGCTTCAGTTTAATTCTCATTTGACTCCTCACTGAGTCTTTTAAGCTTTAACTTAGCATTTCACACAACCTACTGTTCTCTTCCCTTTTCAGTTATTGCAGCATAAATTTGGGTTAGGTGTAAAAGCCATGGGATTCAGTCCACATGTTGATAATTAAATATTAATCCAACAGGGTGTGTTGAGAAAAGCAGCGTTACACATACTAATAAAAACCTTCATAGTTTGAAATGTTTGGTAACACTTGTAATTTACCACTAAATTAATATTTTCTTCAATTTATTTCTAAGCTGGAAAAAAAGCATTTTATGCACGTTTGAATAGATTAGTGAGCCTTTTGTCAGGCATTGATTGTGAGTGCGACCTCAAATTAGGCCCTGCTGTGGAATACAGAATGCAAAAGTAAAAAGAAAAAGGGCGGGCACTGTTGCTGTGGAAGATGGTGGGCATAGCTGAAAGTGGGACCCAAATTAAAATCTGGCTTACTTGAATGGCATTCTCTCTTGACTTTTTTATTTTGAGGAGTGCTTCAGAGAAATGCGCCTCTGCATCACATAATTGTACCACAGGAAAACATGGATTAGCACTTAAACTTCTACTCACATAAAACTAGTATAAGTATATGTAATAGAATAAATAAGTTTGAATTAAATGTTAAATTTCAGATTTTTATAGGTGCCAACAGTTGTGGCACCAAGAATTAAGAAAAGCTAGATCCTGAGGAGGGATTTTTTTCTTCCTCAGAATAAATATGGTTGTAAAGGGGTGGGTTTAAAACAGTCAGTGTGAGAGTACAATAAAAATGTATTTATTCGAAAGATTTTTGCACATTTTTACCAGGGCTACCATTAATATAGAGGGCGCTGTATCCTACTTTGTAGCTCTGTTTTGCATTAGTGTTATATTGACTGGGAAATAGATCCCAGCCTACAAATATGTGCCAGAAATCACACGTTTACTTTTCCACTTTACAGAAAAGTGATAAAAAGTTTCATACAATTTAGTTTTTTTCCACCTCAGTTGTCAGACATTTAGACAGAATTCAGAAATAGTTTTGAGATATTAGTTTCTGAGAGAGACCAAAGATCAATTTATTCTCACGTCAGAGCTCACCCATCACGCTGAGCATCATGCTGAGCATCAGGCTGAGCATCAGGCTGAGCATCAACTTTCATTTCAAATGCTCCACTTAAAACCTGTCCCAGGTTCCCCATAAAGGGCCTAGATGTTGTTTTTTTATCTGTTTTTCTTGATTTAAAAAAAATATATTTAACAGCCTTCTTTCTAACATTATTAATTAAATAAGACCAGATCTGATTTATGTCTGGACAGGAATGGCGCAGAAGTGTGAGCATATGCTTCATTAAGAGGAGGTCTGTCTTCCTTTATAAATATTATTTAACTGTCACTGAGAGCAACATTCCGGCATACTGGAAAGCATTCCTTCGGCTTTTCATCAGATAAAATGTTCATTACTGGGCTGTAAAAGTATTCACTGCATGTATTAAACTTTTAATCTACAGCCTGAGGGATCTTTTTCTCAGCAGGCCCTCATTTAATGACTACAGACATTTTTTACAATCTGTCAATAGTTTTTCTGATTAATTATTTAATTGTTCACTCTATAAATTGCTTAGTAATTAAAATGCATTGTTAATGTCGTAAATAGTGCAAAATTATTAAGATCTGGGATAAACAGCTATAATATTCAAGTTCCCAATCTGATTATATGTTTTATTTTATTTACTGTATTGTCTCTTTAAATTATTGTGTTCTAGTTGGCATCAAGTGAAATTCCTATATTGTTAAAGTCCAAAATGTTAAGAGAAATTATGGAAATTTTGTAAAAACAAAAAAATTTCCCCACGGGGAAAGACTACTTAATCCAAAACCTGAAAACGTCTTCATTCTTAAATACATCGACAATGCAAAACATATACATTTGTCCTGCATTATTATTATTATCCTGCATTGTCATTCCTTTTTGTAAACTGCACACTGTTTGAAATCCTAATTTATTGCTCACTGCAGCAGGAATAATCATAGATGACAGGACTCAGTGGGGGGAACATGTCAAATATGAATTTGGTAAAATATTTACCTTTTCATCGGATTTGTATCATAATACCTGATGAAACTGGATGAATCACTTTGTAAATAGGTGTCTACATATCAAAAAGGCAAACATTATTTTATGGTGCTATTGAACATAGCACAGATTAAAAACACAATTATATATAAAACAATCAAATTTAACTGCTTTTGGACATTAACACCAACTGTACTGTGCTTTACTGGGGCTTACACTCTTCATAAACCTGTCCGATCCCGACCCGTGTGGAATCTTGGGTCATTTAGGAACAGGCAGAATTAGGGTAAATTAAGCCATGCTGTATTATATATTTAAGAAGAAAGCTGCTGTTCAGGATACGTCGACACAATTTGAATCATCTGTTGGATTAGTTTGTGCATAAACGGGCCACTCAGATTTTTATCCTTCTTTTCTGAATTCAATGTAGATTTTCAAACCTTATTGACAAAAGCATATATAAACTCAGGACAAAACCATCAGTGAAATGAAGTAACATAACACCAACCTAGGCCTTTTTCTTTTTAGCAGCCATTTTGACAGGTCACAGTAGGAGAAGTCCATATGAATAACTGCCGTTTTCCACTTGGAGGGGGGTCGTGCTTTGGGGCATGCTGGTTCGCTGTCGTGGCTCACTAGGGAACTTGATGGAACTGAACTATCATTTACTCCACATGTGCTCTGCTGCTGTGACGAGCCTAAATGACCGGCGTGACAAAAGCCCATTGTAAAGATAGATGATAGAACTGTTTCAATTGGATTTGTCGCATATTTTTACAGTATGATCCTATGATGTAAATGTGGGGCAGTAATGGAGATTGGGCATGGTACAGATTATTCAGACTTACTTTAAAACGGCATGACGTTCTGTTGGTTGGTTCACTGTCACATAATTTTGCTGGGACGCGCTAATTGAATTTCTATTTTTCACAATTTTCTGTACTACAAGAGGCCTTTATTCAAAAAAATCAGAGATGATATATGCAAAGAGAGAATGGGGGAAGATTTACAACAAAGGTTCAAAGGTCGGGAATTGAACCCTGGACGGCTGCATAGAGGATTAGATTCTGCACTCGGGGCGCCTGTGCTACCTTTATACGACGCACTGCGCAACTTCTACTGCTATAAATTGATGCAAAAATGGTGTGACTGATGTATGTAGAAATAAAAACAATAAAATATGGGGAACAGATGAAACATAAACTAGCTGTTTAATGTATATTTTAGTAACATTATAGTTAGTCTTTAAAAATCACTTATTATTGAATATTTCAGCAAGACTTATTAAAAAATGTGTCTAACTATTTTAAATCTGTCTATATAATTGGATTAGTTTGTATTGATTTTTTCTGGATACTCTTTGTCCTACAAAGTGTCTTTGAGATTATGAGATGACATTGGTTATGAATTGACGCAATATGGATTAACTGAACTAAATGAATGCCTATTATTAAAATCTTAAATATGTGTAGGACTCTAGATAGATAGATAGATAGATAGATAGATAGATAGATAGATAGATAATTGAACCAGGGACAGTGGTGTTGAAGGCTGTAGCCTCTATATATGGTGCACCTTCTCTACAACTGAGCTGAGCTCAGTGCCCAGTACCAACAAATGTATTTAATTATTTATTGCTAGCTCACTCACTGAGTCAGATTCTCATCTACAAAAATTCCCACTTGATTAAAAGTTTAGTTTGGTATATATTCTTTTGGTTGGAGACAATAAAATTATTATTATTATTTTTTTATATTTATGTGCTGATTTTGTTATCCTAACACTGAAAGAGAATAGAACTTTTCATTTATATAGATTTAGAACTGCCTATTTACTAACCTCTGCCCCCTTTTTATACGTCTTAACTAGGATGGTAATTGCATGCAACATGTGGTGCATAAGTTGTAGAATGGGTATAATTTGTTATTAATAGAGATGAAGATGATGTTTGATTAGTCTAATCTATAAAGAAAGTGTTTCTAAACATACAAATAGAATACGATGACTAAAAACAGACACTGTTCGTGTATTTTCTGCATATTTTTAACCTTTGGAAAATATTTACCCTTCCTATTTTATGTTAAAAGGCAGCAGCCTCCCTTGAAAAGTTTATGCCACTCTTTCAACTCTGGCCTACTTGGGCAATTGTGCTATAGTGAAAAAGGTTAGTGCCAGTCCACCAGGCTGTATAAGCCCTGGATTCTGGTAGAAGCTGTTAAGAGACACTCTTCAAAGTTTGACAAAAGAAACTGACAGTTATTAGTCAGCTCTGAGCTTTTCCTCAAATCATTTAAAAAAGCCTGTCTGCTTAACTTTTCACCCAAGAATATAGTATAATGTTCTGCGACAAAATATTTGCCCTCTTCAAAATGTCTTCTGATCTTATATTTTCGTCACAGTAAAATGTTTCAGCTCATCAAACAAATTTTTATACAGGTCCTTCTCAAAATATTAGCATATTGTGATAAAGTTCATTATTTTCCATAATGTCATGATGAAAATTTAACATTCATATATTTTAGATTCATTCCACACTAACTGAAATATTTCAGGTCTTTTATTGTCTTAATACGGATGATTTTGGCATACAGCTCATGAAAACCCAAAATTCCTATCTCACAAAATTAGCATATTTTATCCGACCAATAAAAGAAAAGTGTTTTTAATACAAAAAACGTCAACCTTCAAATAATCATGTACAGTTATGCACTCAATACTTGGTCGGGAATCCCTTTTGCAGAAATGACTGCTACAATGCGGCGTGGCATGGAGGCAATCAGCCTGTGGCACTGCTGAGGTCTTATGGAGGCCCAGGATGCTTCGATAGCGGCCTTTAGCTCATCCAGAGTGTTGGGTCTTGAGTCTCTCAACGTTCTCTTCACAATATCCCACAGATTCTCTATCAGGTTCAGGTCAGGAGAGTTGGCAGGCCAATTGAGCACAGTGATACTATGGTCAGTAAACCATTTACCAGTGGTTTTGGCACTGTGAGCAGGTGCCAGGTCGTGCTGAAAAATGAAATCTTCATCTCCATAAAGCTTTTCAGCAGATGGAAGCATGAAGTGCTCCAAAATCTCCTGATAGCTAGCTGCATTGACCCTGCCCTTGATAAAACACAGTGGACCAACACCAGCAGCGGACACGGCACCCCAGACCATCACTGACTGTGGGTACTTGACACTGGACTTCTGGCATTTTGGCATTTCCTTCTCCCCAGTCTTCCTCCAGACTCTGGCACCTTGATTTCCGAATGACATGCAGAATTTGCTTTCATCCGAAAAAAGTACTTTGGACCACTGAGCAACAGTCCAGTGCTGCTTCTCTGTAGCTCAGGTCAGGCGCTTCTGCTGCTGTTTCTGGTTCAAAAGTGGCTTGACCTGGGGAATGCGGCACCTGTAGCCCATTTCCTGCACACGCCTGTGCACGGTGGCTCTGGATGTTTCTCCAGACTCCAGACTCAGTCCACTGCTTCCACAGGTCCCTCAAGGTCTGGAATCGGCCCTTCTCCACAATCTTCCTCAGGGTCCGGTCACCTCTTCTCGTTGTGCAGTGTTTTCTGCCACACTTTTTCCTGACCACAGACTTCCCACTGAGGTGCCTTGATACAGCACTCTGGGAACAGCCTATTCGTTCAGAAATTTCTTTCTGTGTCTTACCCTCTTGCTTGAGGGTGTCAATAGTGGCCTTCTGGACAGCAGTCAGGTCGTCAGTCTTACCCATGATTGGGGTTTTGAGTGATGAACCAGGCTGGGAGTTTTAAAGGCCTCAGGAATCTTTTGCAGGTGTTTAGAGTTAACTCGTTGATTCAGATAATTAGGTTCATAGCTCGTTTAGAGACCCTTTTAATGATATGCTAATTTTGTGAGATAGGAATTTTGGGTTTTCATGAGCTGTATGCTAAAATCATCCGTATTAAGACAATAAAAGACCTGAAATATTTCAGTTATTGTGCAATGAATCTAAAATATATGAATGTTAAATTTTCATCATGACATTATGGAAAATAATGAACTTTATCACAATATGCTAATATTTTGAGAAGGACCTGTATAACACAAAGACAACTTAAGTAAATACTAGAGGCAGTTTTCAATATTGAAATATTTGAATATTTATTTTGACAATTTATTTTAACAAGGCATTATCTATTATATATAGAAATCCCTCCCTAACTCTTAGACATGGTTGTGCCTCCCTTGGTGGAAACAACTGGCAAGAAGTGTTTTACATCACTTTGGAGACATTTTGTCCAATTCTTCTTTGAAGAATTATTTTAATTAAGTCACATTAGAGAGGTTTTGAAAAAAGAAAGACTTGTTAAAAGTCATGCCACGGCATCTCAGTTGAATTTCTGCTAGGCCACTCCAAAATTAGCATTTTGTCTTTTTTGAACCATTCAGAGGTGGACTTGCTGGTTTGCTTCAGATCATTGTCCTGTTGCGTTTCCCAAGTGTTCTTAAGCTTAGGATCACAAACTGATGGTCAGACATTCTCCTTCAGGATTTTTGCCTAAAGAACATAATTTTCAGTTCCATCAATTATGGCAAGCTTCCCAGACCATGAAGAAGCAAAGCAGGCCTAAACCGATGTGTTAGTTTTACACCATGTATAACAAACACCTTTCAAAAACCTTCCCACTTATCTCTGTCTACAAATTTTGAATTTCTTTAGATCCGGACATGATGTACTGTTTTTGGACCAGTTTGGTTTGGACAGCTTTTTTCCTTTTAAAAATAAAGTCATCATTTGAAATCCAATATTTATATTTACTCAGGATGCCTTTGTCATAAGAACTTAGTTTGATGAAACACATAAAAGTAATAAAAAAAGCAAAAACAGAAGAAATCTTTGAAAACCTTTCCTCCCAGCAAGACAAAACCTGACATAGAAATAATTTGTGAACTAACTGCAGGGGCGTTATGCGTTACCAGAGTAGCTTCTTTCACATGAAAAAAGTATATACACAGAACGCTGTCAAGTGCTAAGGAACTCACGCAGAGACATATTTTTGCAAAACGTGTGATTCATTTACACATGAATGGTGTGAAACACAGCGTCTCTAGAAGAGTTTCCATTTTTTCCTCATGGTATGATGATATGGGAACTTGATATAGATAACATTACCTTATTGTCCAGGTCTACATTCTACTTTTCCATTCTCATTTCATCCTTTTAATTAGTGAACAGTGTTTTTCTTTTATTTATAGCAGTGCAGTGGATTTCGTCAGCTCCTCCGTGGCTTTAAGTTTGCCTAATCCTGAATCCTCTCATCTTATATTCTCCCCCATTTCTCTGGATTATAAGTAAAATAAGCATTGTTGGGGAGTGGAAGTTTCTACCCCTATTCCCCCTGCTGATGATTATCTTGTTTAAAGCATATCAGCTGGAAAATATAATGTGTAATTTGAATGGCAGTGATTCCAACAAATATATTCTGGGAGAAACACAACACTGAGCCATTATTGCTTTTTTTTATCTTCAGCCGTGCATTTGCAGCTTCTATTCAGAAGCTAGAGACTGTATAAAAAGTGCAATTAGACCATCCTCGCACCTGTGAATATGACCTTTAAAGTGTGAGAATGGATTGTGACAATCATTGTTTCTTGATAAACAAATATGGGGAGGGGTGAATGTTGTGTGCTCTTGCAGTCCTATGGATCACATGTGTGGAAGAATGGTTAGCCTTGCACTACTGACCTACAGTCAGTTTTGCTCTGTGAGAGGCTTTAATGAAGATGGCCAAGTGAGGGTCAGTAACCCCCCTCACTCTAGAGCCCACAAAAGCTTTTGCTTTCCATTATGTTTTTTTTGAGGGCTTTGTTTTGAACACACACATTACTTTCTCTGTATGTGTGTATTTTTAGGGAAAGGGGGGGGGTAGGTTGAGGTGGACAGCCAGGTCAGTGGATGTGTGAATTGAAATGACTGTCAGGTTTCAGACTCAGCCTCTCTTGCGAATGCCGAACCATTTGACTGTGATGCGACTGAGGTGCTGAACTATTTTCAAACTGTTTTCCATACAGACTTTGCATAAGATAAAAAGAAAAACAAACTAAAAAAACATTTAGTCAATGCATATTTTTACTCTGTCTCTCACTTCCAAGAACATGAATAATGTGTTCTAAAATCCCTCTACTAAGCCAGGCTTTCCTTTCAAAAATCGTGGCAGAAATATTTGTATTAAACCCGAGGTCATCGATCAAGATTACCTCAAGGCTCAAGCATTTTAAAGGCTTGCATTTACTCCAAGTGTCATGGCCAGTCTTCTTTCTGTTATATTTTGTCTTAGATGTTTCGAAAGTTTTGTTATTTCTTTCATAACCGAAATAAAATAATGATAAAATATAATCCCCACCCACCAAATTGACAAAAACACTGCAGGGGCAGCAAATACACATAACAAGTATTTTAAGACAACACTTTAAACATGCTGCTTCGTTCAGTGACATCATGAACCACACTTCACAAGTCTAGTTAATCCTTGGGTATAATTTCCAAATGCCTCGTGCCATGTTCATGTGTTCAAGCAATTATATGCAGCCATTACAATGTTCAGGAGGGAGATGGTTTCTATGTCCCACAAATGAACATGTTGTGGTGTGAAATGTCCAAGTCAACCCCAAAACAAAAGCAAAAGAACTTGTGAAGATCCTGACAGTGGAACAGTTCCATTATGAACATAGGCTGAAAGGCCACTCAGTGAGGAAGAAGCCATTATTTCAAAAGAAACCTTAAATGCCATACTACAGTTTGCACTCAGGAACAAATACTTACATTTTTTGTGGCATGTCCTGTGGTCTTATGAAGCTAGAATTAAAATGTTTAGCCATAATGACCATTGTTACATTTAAAGGAAAAAGGGAGAAGCTTACAAACCTGAAAATACCTTTCCAACTGTAATGTATGGGGTTGGAAACATCATGTCATGTAGGTAATTTGGTCCTGCAAGGACTGGTGCACTTTACAAAATACATGGTATCATGAGGAAAGAACATTGTTTGGAAATATTGAAGCAGCATCTCAAGACATCAGTCAGAAAGTTAACATTTGGCCACATACGGACCTTGTAATTAGACCCTGACCATAAGTATACTGCAAAATTACTTACAAAGTGGTTTAAGGACAACAAAGTCCCTGTCTTGGAGTAGCCATGACAGAGTCCTAATTTCATTCCCAAAATTGTGGATAGAGCTGAAAAGGTGTTTGTTAGCAAGGCAGCCAACAAATGTGAGTCAGTTTCACCAGTTCTGTAGGAGGAAGGGACCAAGTATTGTGAGAAACTTGTAGAGGGATACCCAATGCATTTGACCCATGTCATACAATTTAAAAGGCAATTCTACCGAATATGAAGGAAATGTATGTCAACTTCTGAATTTAAAGAATGTTAAAGCTTCTCTCTACTTCATTATTCTGGCATTTACCAAATGGAAAGAATGTTGGTAACCTGATTACACCTAAAATGGGAAAAATTTACTACTTGTGTATCTTTCTACAGAGTGTGTGTATATATCTGGTTTTAACTGTATATCCAAAAAGGTAAGCTGCTTCATGTAGTTGTTTGACTGAGATGTTTTGTCTGTGACATACCCATATGGGGAGCGACTTGTTTCGCATATTAAGAATGCATGTTGTGAAATGCTAAGAGTCTCGCACAGAGGCATATTTTTACAAAATGTGTTATCATTCATTAACATGTGAATGGTGTGAAATGCTGCATTTCCAGAGGTGTTACTGTCATATTAAACTAATAAGGGAAAATTATGAAATAGGGCCCCCACAGCCCCCCACCACCTCCATGTTCAAAATTTTCCTGAACATGTAATTTGAGATAAATTAGACAGAAACCTTTAAAAAGCCTATTTAATTTGAGTATTGAAACATTATTGAATGAGGCAAAGCTCCATGATACCGATAACCAGCCAATGCGTTGAAATGTTATGATGGATCTTTCATCTAACATAATATTCATCTGAGAAGAAAACTTGATGCTGTGACAGTCTAAGAGTCTGGGTGTAGAGATTAAAGGCCAGTTAACCAGAGAGTACAAAGTCCAAAAGTGGGTGACAGATTTACATCTTGTGATGGAGACATTTTCGTATAAATAATGTTACGTTAATCAATGTGAGGAATGGGATTGGTTCCAACAAGTTGTTTGCTTTATATTAAATAAAGTTTTTAACAAGCTGTTCAGTATGAGACTTCAAAGAAAGGTTTTCACCAGTTAATTGCCAATACATTTATAGGAAAATACAAATTCATAGAGGTACTGTATGAAGACATAATAGCAGGGGGGATTTTATAGATTGAAAACAACAAATCTTTGGTTTTTTTAGAGTTTAGTATCTGTTTGAGGTGGAACAAATGTGACTGAATATCTTATGCAGTCGATCAACACCAGGGCAACTGTTTACATAACAGCAAACAACTGTGTCATTGGTATAGCCATTAGGAGATACATCCCTAACATTCTGACTCACATTATTAATGTAAATTGTAAAAAGGGTTGGGCCTAACATTGAGCCTTGGATGACATCTTTTGTGACAATCGCATAACAGGAAGAGAGGACACTGAGGTCACTAAACTGAACACACTGTTATGACTCAGAAAGGCATCTACATTCTAGAAAATACATGTAAAGGTTGCTGTTACAGTTAGCTATCCACTAATTCCTCAATCTCTATTAGACACACATTTCTCCTGTTCAGTTCTCCTGCTTCATTTGCAACAACAGTGGTTTAGTAGTACCCCTATTATTTGCATAATTTGTTAAACATTTAACTTAATGTTTTATAAATGTCTCCATGAATGCAACTACTATGAGTTTTTCCATATAAAATGTCTAGGAAGCAGGGACAGGGATGACTTTTAGCATCAATAAATCACTCATTTTCATGCTGTGATGTGATTGGCTGTTGCACAACCTTTCATTAACCTTTTCTGAACTGGACTGCAACTGACTCCATAATCAAATTCTAAGTAATTTATTAGTAATTGAATACTTCTTGAGTTAAATTCCAATACCTCAACCACTAAATATGGTTCAGGAGCAACCAGCTCATAGTCACTACAATAAAGGATCATTATGTAATGTTAGTCATGATAAGCCTGCCTTGCCAGTGCTGAAAAAAATAAAATTTGTGTGTTTACTTTAAGAGCGGAAATGAGTAATCTGTCCCTGGTTGTGCTGGTCTGGATCTCCGCAGTGAGTTAGACAGATGGTTATTGCTGGGATTTCAAAGTGATGGAGTAAAACTAATGTTGCCTGCCTTTGCCAGCTCCTATTCTTTCATCCCAGCGAGTTGCACTTAACGAAAACAGCCCCTTGTTGCCTAAATGAAAGTGCACAACAAAGCAAATCTGCTGACTGTCACTACTCAGCACATCAGCCTGCCTGGGTGCCAGACTGAGTGGAGCAAAGCAGAAGCAACTTTCTGCACTATACCGCACCTTCCTCCAGGCCAGTGCGGCCCCACGTCCTGAGAGGTAAATGGATGAATGGGGAGCTTTATGGAGATGAGGAACTGTAATGGTACTCACCTCTCAGTCCCGGTGGCTGGAACAGTAGCTCTCTGTGTCTTTTATCAGGGACATGAAAGGAGGACAATGAGCCTCTCTGCTATCAACAATATGGTGTCATTTGAAGCAGATTATCCCTCTGTTGAAGAAGAGGAAAATAAAGGCCCAGGAGACAATGGCTGGAGCTATGAGCCAAGGTTTCTCCTCCCATGAGGGGATCCTTCATTCTGCTTTGTCTTATTTCTAAAATCTAATCTACCATTCATCCCACACATTATCATCTGAGGAAACATTTCAGATATCTTTCAGATACAAATGCAAAAACAGAGGTGGTAAGGGGGCACAAGTACATTAAAGCTTTCTATTGCAGTTAACAATAGATTAACGGATAATCTTTTGATATTAAACTACTGTGTACTAACCTCTTGTTTTGTTGCATTATTACCTGTTAATCCTTCAACCTTTTTTACAATTTGTAATGTTACAACTGTAAACTTATTTGTATTGTATTAGATAGATTGGCACAAAGAAGTCTATAATTGTGAACTGGACAGATATTAATGATATACTGTATATATTGTCATTTGTTTACAAATAAATATATGAAATGTGGTCCTGCTTTTGCATTTACTCAATACCCACCTTTCTCTGCAATTACAGCTGCAAATCTCTAACAGCTTTGCACAATTGAGATTGAATTATCTCCCAATCTTTGCAAAATAGTTTATGCTATGTCAGACAGCAGTGTTAGTCTCTGTGAACATCGGTTATATCACAATTGGATTTCTGATTCCTTGAATTGGAGCATTATGACAGTTGTGATTTGATATTAGCTATTAGACCTGTGTATTTATTAATGCTGGAAGCTACACCTCCAACCATTCTCAAATCTTTTGGAGCCTTTAACAGACCTGTGCTATATTTAGTCCCATTTATCCTTCCATCAGTTCTGATCAGCATCCCTGTCCCTCCTGAAGAAAAGCATCCCACAGCATGATGCTGCCACCACTATGTTTTACCTTGAGGGGATAGTGTTTTTTTTCAGAAATAGGTGATATGTTAGTTTTCTGCTACACAGTGTTTTCCAGGCCAGAACGTTTAGTGTTGGCCTCATCTGACCAGAGCACCTTCTTACACATTTGGGGTGTCATCAACAAAATAATTAAAAATAATCTCAAACGAGGAAATCAGGAAAATCTAATAAAAATAAACACAATTCAGACTAAAAAGAAAAATAAAACAATTAAATGTGGCTTACTGAACATAAGATCTCTCTCTTCAAAGAATTTGCTAGTTAGTGACCTGATTTGTCACAATCAGATTGATTTATTTTGCCTCACAGAAACCTGGCTGCAGCAATAGGATTATGTTACTATAAATGAGTCAACTCCTACTAATTATTTAAATTTTCACATTCCTCGAAATACTGGGCGAGGAGGAGGAGTAGCAAACCTCTTTCATTCCAATTTATTGACTAGTCCCAGACCAATCAATAGCTACAACTATTTTGAATATTTAGTCCTTAGGTTTCCTCATCCAAATTGCAAAGCACTAAAAGCACTTCTGTTTGTTGTTTTGTACCATCCACCAGGCCCTTGGTCTCAATTTTTAGATCAGTTTTCAGACCTTTTATCTGATTTAGTGTTAAATACAGATAAGGTTATTATAGTGAGGGATTTTAACATTCATGTTGACACTGAAAGTGATAGCTTAAATATAGCCTTTAATGCTATCTTAGACTCAATTGGCTTTGCTTTAAACATTAGCAGACCTACCCACCTTTGTCTTCATTCTCTGGACCTTGTGCTGACATATGGCATTGAGTGTAAAGACATAACAATATTTTCTCATAACCCTGTCCTGTCTGACCATTTTTTAATAACCTTTGAGTTTAATTTAACCGAGTACGCCACACCTGAAAGGAAATTTCATTATAGTAGATGATTATCAGACAATGCTGTAACAACCTTTAAAGAATCTGTTCCACTTTTGATTTCCTTATTATCACAGAAAAGCACAGTGGAGGACAATAATTTTGTTTCTGCCCCTTCACAAATTGATTCTCTTGTTCATAGTGTTACTTCATCATTACCTGATGCATTAGACAATGCAGCCCCCTTGAAAAAGAAGGTAATTATTCACAGGAGGCTAGCTCCATGGTTTAATTCAGAGCTGCGTACTTTAAAGCACAATGTTAGAAAATTGGAGAGAAAATGGCACTCTACACACCTTGAGGGTTCCTACTTAATCTGGAAAAATAGCTTACTGTTGTATAAAAAGACACTTCACCAAGCTAGAACAGCTTATTTCTCATCATTAACGAAGAGAACAAGAATAATCCTTGGTTTCTCTTTAGAACAGTTGCTAAACTTACACAGTCATAGCTCTATTGAGCCATCCATTCCCTTAGCTCTCAGCAGTCATGACTTTATGGGATTCTTCTTAAATAAAATTTATTCTATTAAAAATAAAATCTTTGACATACTCCCGAAGATGATTACTTCATCCTCAGCAAGTGAGACAACATTGGAAGTAACTGTAGAACCTGATCTGTGTTTGGACTGTTTTGATCCTGTGGAGCTTCCTGAGTTATCAGAAATATTAGCTTCATCCAAACCTTCAACTTGTATGTTAGACCCAATCCCAACTAAATTATTTAAGGAAGTGTTCCCTCTGATTACCAGCCCCATTTTAGGTATGATTAACCTATCCTTAGTAAATGGATATGTACCACAGGCTTTTAAGGTAGCTGTAATTAAACATTTACTTAAGAAACCTTCGCTTGATCGAGATGACTTGAAAAATTACAGACCTGTATCCAATCTTCCATTCTTATCTAAAATTCTTGAGAAAATAGTTGCTAATCAAATGTGTGAGCATTTACACAGCAATGACCTGTTTGAAGAGTTTCAGTCAGGCTTCAGAGCTCATCATAGCACTGAAACAGCTCTGCTAAAAGTCACTAATGATATTCTCCTAGCCTCAGATAATAGACTTGTGTTTGTACTTGTCCTGTTAGATCTCAGTGCTGCATTTGATACAGTCGATCACAATATTCTCTTACAAAGGCTGGAATATGCTGTAGGAATCAGGGGAACAGCGCTAGGCTGGTTTAAATCTTATCTGTCTGACAGATTCCAGTTTGTTCATGTAAATGATAAATCATCTTTAAACTCCAGGGTTAATTGTGGAGTACCACAGGGCTCAGTACTTGGGCCAATTCTCTTTACTATATATATGCTTCCAAAAGGTCAAATTATCAGGCAGCATAGAATAAATTTTAACTGTTACACTGATGAGATTCAGCTTTACTTATCCACGAATCTTGATGAGCCCAACCAGTTAGATAGACTACAAGCATGTCTTGAAGACATAACAATTTGAATGACTTTACATTTTCTGCTTCTAAATTCAGACAAGACAGAAGTTGTCATCTTTGGACCGGAGTCTTTAAAAAAGAAACTGCATAGTCAGTCACTTAAACTGGATGGCATTAAACTGACCTTCGATAATAAAGTAAAAAACCTTGGTGTTATTTTTGACCAGGACATGTCATTTAAATCCCATATTAAACAGGTTTCTAGGGTTTTCTTCTTTCATTTCCGGAACATTGCCAAAATTAGAAATATCCTGTCCAGGAGTGACGCTGAAAAGCTAGTCCATGCATTTGTTACTTCAAGGCTGGACTATTGTAATTCGTTACTATCAGGATGTCCACAAAATGCAGTTAAAAGCCTTCAGCTGATTCTAAATGCTGCAGCAAGAGTTCTGATGAACATTTAAAAAAGAGATCATATTTCCCCTACTTTAGCTTCCCTTCATTGGCTCCCTGTTAAATCCAGAATAGAATTTAAAATTCTCCTCTTATAAAGCCCTTAATGATCAGCTCCATCATACATCAGAGATATGATTGTTCCTAACAGAGCACTTTGTTCTCAGACTGCAGGTTTACTGGTGGTTCCTAGAGTCTCTAGAAGTAGAATGGGAGGCATATTCTTTAGTTATCAGGCTCCTCTCCTGTGGAACCAGCTCCCAGTTTTAGTCTGTGAGGCAGACACCTTGTCTACTTTTAAGGCTAGGATTAAAACTTTCCTTTTTGATAAAGCTTATAGTTAGAGTGGTTTAGGTTATCCTGAGCTATCTTCCTTATTTTTTACCTCCATCTTCTTCCCTCCCTATTGAATGGAGTAAGAGGGAGTCAGGTTTAGCCCAAAACCGGCTCAGTTATGGTTGAGGTGCAAACACACCCTCCATTTCTGCTACCTGTATGATCCCCTCTCTTTTCCAATGGTTATAGTCAATCTGACAGAGAGAAGTATCCCAATCATTGTGGTTTTTAGTATAACAATGACCATCAGTGGGCTCTAGATGGACAAACGCTACTTTTAAGGCTAGGCTTAAAACTTTCCTTTTTGATAAAGCCTATAGTTAGAGTGGCTTAGGTTATCCTGACCTATCGCTGTAGTTATGCTGCTATAGGCTTAGGCTGCTGGAGGACATAATGACCACCTTCACCCTCTTTGCTACATTCTCACACTACCCTCTAATTCTGCATTATTTGCTGTTATTTCAGTTTTCAACTTTATGTTCTTCCTCTTTTCTCTTCCTAGAAGCTACAACTGGCCTGACTCTGTGTTTACCTGTGACACCTTTCTGGAGAGGGGCATCGTTCAAGCTTCTGCTGGCAACAACTTAATGCTCACCCTCTACCGATGACCCACATGGTCCTGTCTTTTAGTGTTTAACCCTTTCTCTCTCCTAGACATGGCAATTGACTGAGCTTTTACTGTGACTAACTCTATGTGCTCTCTTTCAGACTCTAACCTTGAAAACTGGCTCAGAGTTTATCTGTTCATTCTTTCTAGGTGAAATGACTAAAGGAGCTACATCCATTAACATTTACTTTTCCTTCCCATTGAAAGGACTCCTGGATCAGTGTTTCTTTGTTCTCTTTGTGTCTCTGCTCTGTTCTCTCAAACCCCCAGTCGGTCGTGGCAGATGGCCGCTCACACTGAGCCTGGTTCTGCTGTATGTTTCTTCCTGTTAAAAGGGAGTTTTTCCTCTCCACTGTCGCTACATGCATGCTCAGTATGAGGGATTGCTGCAAAGTCAATGCCAGTGACTGTCCACTGTCGCTACATACTCATCCAGGAGGAGTGAATGCTACAAGTCTCTGACTTGATGCAATCTGTTGGGTTTCCTTAGACAGAAAAACTTTTTATCCAATTTGAATAAATAACTGAATCTGACTGCACTGTTCAATGATTAGGATTAATTGGAATGTATGTACCTGACTTTTGTGAAGTGCCTTGAGATGACGTGTTGTAAATTGGCGCTATATAAATAAACTGAATTGAATTGAATTGAATAATACTTCTAGCAACCACAAATGGGATGTCTAATGTTTCTTTTGGTCACTTTCCGCAAAGGTCAGTTTTGGTGAATGCAGAGTTAATAGTTGTCTTGTTATCAGATTCTCCAACATGAGCTGTAGATCTCTGCAGCTTCTCTAGAATTAGCATGGGCCTCTTGGGTGCTTCTCTGATAAATGCTCTCCTTGCCTGGCCTGTCAGTTTAGGTGGACAATCATGTCTTGGTAGAAATGCAATTGTGCCACCACAGTTTTTCTATTTTTGGATGATGGATGAAACATTGCTCCAGAAACTTTTGAACGCTTCAGATATTGCTTTATAACTTAACTTTACTTTAAATATTTCCGCAAGTTTTTCCTGACCTGTCTGGTGTCTTCCTTGGTCTTTACGGTGCTGTTTGCTTACTAATGTTCTCTAAGAAAACCTCTGAGTTCCAGTTGTTCTTAATGATTAGTTTGCCTTTAGATCCTGAAACACCTCCAGTCATCAATCTTAAGATCTTAAAACAGTGAATGCAATAGTCACTTCCTCAAACTGTCTGGTTGAACAGGACAAAATATTCACATCAACTACTTTAGTCTATTGGGAGTTCCTTTAAATAAATATACTGCAGTATTTTGTTCTTTGTGGCTTGCTCTATTTTTGACTGCGCTTGCTTTCCTGACTTTTTCTCCATCATCTCTCTTGTACAGTACACTTGACATGGACGTTGTATCCATCCTTTATGTGTTTTTGGCTTGTTGCATTTGCTTGTTCCTAAAGATCGGAGCCCTGTGTGGTTCCTTTGTCTAACAACAAATACTAGCTTGGCAAAGCATAGGGCTTACATATAATGGAGTTGCAAGCCTCAACTATAACAATACTCAAAAGTTTTTGGCAAAGGTTGCAAAAGTTCACATGTTTAGTTTAATGGTGCTGCAACATTAGTTAAACAGCTGCAACACTGCACAATACCAAACATGAAGCCAGATTCATAATGCACCAACTTCCACCCCTGGAAGATTAAGGACTTCGACAACAGATGGTGTGGCCTCCAAAGAGCCTTGATCTGGAAATCATGGAGTCAGTCCGGGATTACATAAAGAGAGAGAGCCAACTCAGCCAAGCTAAGCCCACAAAATATCTGCTGCAAGCTCTTCAAGATGTATAATGCAGTAATTATGACTCCTGATATACTTGAAATTCAGGACTTGTGTTTGCTTTAAAAGCAAATTTGAGCTTATTTGGACAGTTTTCATTATTAAATGCCTAACTTTGCCTGATCTCATCAATCATAACCTGGTTCAAATTGAACCAAATGGTTATTTTTTTCTTCTCTGACTGAATTCTCTTGCCAAGCCTTCTTCCTTTTTTTGGTTTGGCCAGCAACGAAATATTTTAAATCTTGGCTGAATCAACTAATCAATATTTATTAGTAATTTTCTGAAATACAAGATTTTACTGATGGAGGGTGCGGCGCTGGTGGTGCAGTGATTAAGCACGCGGCCATATACAGAGGCTGTAGTCCTTGTTGGGCCATCCCGGGTTTAGACATTTCAAAGTGATTTACAAAACAAAACAAAAAAGCAATAAATAAATACATACACATGAATTTTGTTTTTGTTCTTTCTTAAACAGTTTTATTTTATTTCACCTGATTTTTAACTGCCACATTATGTTCTGTTTCTTTTGAAAGGATGCTCTTTTACTTGTCCAGTTTATTTTGAAAGCAAAGGATAACATTTTTCATAGTACACTAAAATGAAAAGCACACTTTTTAATTGTTAATTCAAACAGTATATTGTTGTGGAAACTTTTATCGTTTTACCCTTTTGACTGCTCCGATTGCTTGTTTGTTTATTCATTTCCAAAAGGACAATGCACATTAATTGTAAAGCCTATTGTTAGAATGAGAGTGTAATTCTTTGTGTCAGTTTGGTCCAATCAGCCTCTGTGGAGGCAGTAGATAAACAACACATTGCAACATTATGATACTGTGTGGAAGAAAAGCCTTGGCTACCAGTGAGGTGTTGGAAGAAGCTCAGGATCTCCGACCTCTGCAGGAGCATCTTTTCTGTAGTTCACACTTTAGGGTTTTGTAACTGACATTTTTGATGCAAACGTAACATGTAAGAAGAAAAAAAGGCCATCATGTCCTCTTTAAATATTTATGTTCTGACCTTATCCATAGTCAACATGTAGAAAATTAAACCCCAGCCTTCCATGTAACACCTCATCCCTCTGAGAGTAAAAAGCTCTCTGAAAGAAAAGGACGGAGTCTGCACCAAGGTGTTGCTAAGATTTTTAAATACAACAAAACTATAAAGGAGGTTAGATTCTTTACAAGGAAACTATTAAAGAACCTTACATATTATGTTGATATATTTGCGTTTTGACTATGTGACCAAAATGTTTTCCCAATGCACACAATTCTCCAGAACCTTCTGTTTTACCCTGTCCATCAGTTGTGAGTGTTTCAAAATTGGGGTCCAAAAGTGTTTTTTTTACATAAATTAGGTCCACTAACACACTGAGTAGTGACACGCTGCTGTCATTTTCAATAATCTGGAGACACTATTCTCCGCCCACAGCAACAGCACAGTCCAGAGTGTCATAAAAAACAAAACTGTAAAATCAGACAAATGGAGCATTAAGATCAGATCGTTTCATGGGAGTAATGGCTTAAAACCTAAGTCAAAAAGTAAAAACAATATGCGACCAGAACAGATTTTAAATTTCAAAAATAAAATCTTTGATTTTCTGCAGACAACCTATCATTATTTCTCAGTGGTTACACTCTCAAAGTAAATAAAAATCACTTCTAATTTAGAAGAAGTTGGAAAAATGAAACTATTTTTAATAGTAAAAGACCATGCGACCATGTCCCAAAGAACATAACTACACACATGCATCAGCAACAATGTGTCAGCTTCATTTACTCTTGAAATTATTTAAGGATATACAATCCTGCAGTGTTAGGAATGCTTTTAGTTGTATCTCACAACATTGTAAAATGTTGTAACATTGCCAGTTAAAATCCCTCGAAAGGGCTTTGACTTCCTTGGGATCTACAGATTTAATGTGTATTTCCATCAAGGTTAGATGATTTTATCCATGTATTTGAACGCAAGTACTGCAAAATCCATGATATACAACGTAAGTCAAAGGGATTAAAAGTTGTTTGCAAACATAAATACCAGTTAGTGATGTATTTTTTTAATAAATCCATTCAGTTTTACTCTAATAATGCCGATTCACAATAAATGTTCAGGCCAGTCCTATCATGCATTTGATTTCAGTTTATACAGCACATAGGTATTGAGTCATTAACTATGCAGCAGTCCGTCATACTGAGCAACCTGGTGGTTTCTTCTTTTCATCAAGAAGAAACCTCCAGCAGAACCTAGTTTAGCATAAGTGGCCATCTGCTACAAACAATTTATGTAAAGATAAGTAGAAAATGAGAACTGTAAAGGAGTTAAAATTGGGAGATGACTGAAATAACATACTGCAAATATGCAACCAGTAAGAAATATATAGTAGCTTTCCACCAGAAAACGTCAACCCCAGTGGTGGAAGGTACATCCAAAAAGTAGTACATCCCTGCCAGGGCTTTTTTCTGGGGTTGATAGTACTAGAGAAAACATAGAGAAAGAATTTGCAATTAGTTTGCCTTAAATTATTTCAGGGCTTGAAGCACTTCATCCTACTGTGTGAATTGTAAAATACGGCAGTGATTGTTGTCACAGTTATAAGTTGTGAAGAGTTGTGGGGAATGTGTTCAAGAGAGTTCATGTCAAGAAACTAGTTTGGAAGGAAAAAAAGATGAAAACAGCAGAAAACTAATTTTTGGGATCAAGCCAGATGCTTCAGGTCTCCATAGAAACTCCCCACACTTCACACACTCATCTCTCTTCCGTCTTTTTTTATTTTTTTTTATTTCTGCAGTTCCAGAATAACTTAATTAAAGCCAAGGCAGGCGACCATGCTGTGAGAGATGACGGGAGGCCTGAGATGATTTGTGATGGATTACTGCATTTTATCTTCCCTTTATTTACTTGGTGAAAATGCACTGAAGCTTGATATAATACAAAACGAAAGTGTGATAAAGAGTGTTTTTGTGTTTGCTCAAAACGATTTGAAAAACTACTTTTTGCAAATTTGAACAAGAGTTTTGCCTTAGTTCCTATATATATATATATATATATATATATATATATATATATATATATATATATATATATATATATATAGATATATATATAATCCTTGTTTTTGTTTTGAACTGGTGTCCTGCTGTCTGCACAGATAGAAGTGGTGGCAGCAGCAGTAGGGACCTGTAAAAAGCTCCACTGCAGAGCTCCAGTGATAAACATGGCTCTTAATTGGATATCATGGGGGGAGTAGAACACATCATCTTCACTTCAACTGATTAATTAGCAAGGTTTGCCTCTCTGTTTATTTTCTCTTTTCCAAACATTGCCCGACACTGCACAAGGTTATTCCACACATAGTTAGCTTCAAACTTGAGAAAAGTTGAGCAAATATCTAATGCTGAGGTTATAAGGGTCACATTATGGGCTTCTTACATGTTTTCTGACACTTTGGTACAAGGTCCTTGATATTTTTGAGCAAAATACAACAGGATCACTGTACTACTGCACTCTTCTCCGACCTCTCTTCAGAACAGCTTTTATTGTGGACTAGTTAGAAGGGAAATGAGAAATTTAACTCCTGTTCTCTTTTCTCTTCTGCCCTGCATGCAACTATTCACATGGTTGTACAAACCTAAATTTAAATCAACTTCCTTCAAAGATATAATGAACCTGGCTCATTCCCGGACACAAACTGACAGTGGTTTTAATCTATTAAAATTCATTATAGCAACACACACAAACCATAAATGGTGAAATTGCAAGCTTGTTTTTTTAAAACACCAGCCACAATATTGTAAATTCCCCTCTATTGACCCTAGGCTTCTTTGTCCACTCCTCTGTTTTTAGTGGGCCCGGGGCGACTGTGGCTCAGTAGGAAGAGTAGATGTCTTGCAATCAGAAGGTTGTGGGTTTGATTCCAGCTTCCTCCTGCCATATGTCAATGTGCCCCTGGGCAAGGCACTTAACCTCAAGTTGCCTACAAGTCTGCGTATCGGTGTATGAATATGTGAGCGTTAGTGAGTGCGATTGGGTGAATGTGGTTCTAGTGTAGAGCACTTTGAGTGGTCTGTATGACTGGAAAGGCGTTATATAAGTTCAGTCCATTTACCATTTCACCAAGGTTTTGGTAGACCATTATTATAAACTCATGTGTTTCTTGAAGTGATATTCCAGTAAATTTGGAAGTAAGGTTATCAGTGTCTCAAATGCAGTGGGCAATGGTTATTGGTTCTTTTTGGAGTCAGGGTGAATTTGAGAGAACAAGTACGCAGGCAAGTAGAGAAGAGGCGGGGATGGATTTAAGGCCCTGTCAACCAGTTGAGCTATTTGTTGCTCTAGCTGGAAGACATTTATCGTTTTGGGTATTGTTACTGTGTGAAGAACATCAGCAGATAACAGGAAGGCTGAACAGAGTACAGTAAACATGCTCTGTTTTATCTGTGTGAGTTTTCACTCTGCCATGTAACATGCTGGATTTGAATTTTTTATGGAAATCTTACAGTGAAGAAGAAAATGTTCTACAATGTCATATTGGTTTTTTAATCAAGTTTCCCCTGTCCAGAGTCCTGGTGGGTTTGAAGTTTGGAGATCAAAGATAGTAATTTGCTATCCAACAGGTTGGGTACTTGTCTTTATTTACTCAGCTGGTCAGCAGAACTTGTTGTTATTAACAAAGCATATTGCAATACAGAGATTTCCTACCTCCAAGGTACATTAAAAGCACATTGGATATTAAGGTTGGGTGGAGATACGAGATTGTTATGAACTGGGAGTGTAACATTACAAAACGTCTAAATGGCTCACCGAATGAACCAAACATCCATATTGGTCTCAAAGTGCAAAGGTTCTGTTTTTGTTATTTTAAGTTGCTAGAGACGTCACCACCTCAATCTATGCTCCGAAGCACCGGAAAAAGTGACATTTTGTCAAATCTGTAGCAGACACAAATATACCATACATCTTAAACCATCAAAGTTTGGTCCTCCAGGCAGATTTTCATTTTTTTAACACCTACACGTCTTTTTGAAACCTGAAACGCTGAGCTTGTTTCAGTCAGTATTCACAAAGCAGTTAAACTTCAACTGATATCAAACAGCGTCTTGGCTGTCACCCACTGTCAATCAGTGGACGGTATCAAAAGCTCAGTCAGTTAGAGCTGAGAGGTTTGTTTTGCTATTTCAAGGATACATATAAGAGCATATCTTAGGTTTTATTTTTTTCTTTACTCCACTTTTGATTGAAGCTTTGAAATAAAGTGGATGCTTTCAAGCCACCATCAGTTGCACCTAATTCTGCCTGTAAGTAATACTCCCAATGCTGAGGTGAGGCTGCAGTCGGTGAGACTTTCTGCCTGGTTAGGGTTCACTAACCTGAAACTACAAGGGGTCCTGAGCAGTTAACTGGGGTGGACGTTTGTGCCAAAACAGTGTTTCTTTTTATTTCTTTGCAGTGCAGTAAACAGAGCTGCCATTACTACCTCTGAATTGAACTCAAGACAGTGTAGCTGGGCTTTGGCTTTGTGGTATTCTCTTCCTTCTAATGGACTGTCTTCAGACAGAGGTGCTATCCATCACATGCACTACCTGAAGTCTGGAGCCTCTATAAAGATTAGGACTGTTAAGAGAAGATGGATGGCCCCTGTCGCCGCCAAGCATCATCCCCAAATGCCTAAATTAAATCTAGAAATTCTCATGGGGAGGCTAGATTAGCCTTGTAATAGCTGGCATGAGCCAGCACTTGCCTTGGCCCCTCGATATCATTACAGGGGTATATCTTTAAATATTTATGAAAATTGTGAACATTGGCTTTAAGAGTCATTTAAGGTTAGTTGAAGAACACAGGTGTGAAGAAATCTCACCTTAGTTGAATTCCCAGTGATCAAGGTGGCATATTCTAAAGAGGCAGAGAAGAGCAGCAGCTAGTGAGGGATCTTTCCACATTCCCTTCACCTCCCCTCTCTCCTGTGTTTCCCTTTTTGCCTCTGGGAATTAGTCAAAGAGCGAAGCAATCGTTAAGGAAGTCCATATTAGATTGACCTTTGTATCTCAGCTTACACCTCTTCTGGTCTTTTAAAAGGTTTGTTGGTCCTGTGGCCTTTTAAAACCAGTAGTTATGGATTTCTTTTCTGCTCACTCAGATGGTTCTATGTTACAAAAAACAAAGTTGAAAATCCTTTAAAAGACACCATATTTTAGAATTACAAAATCTGTGGTAATATTTTAAAGAAGAAGCAAATACAGCAAATACAAAACAGAGGAGTTGTTGATTTTCACATAAATGTGCTGAGTTATGAAATGGATGTACTAGTAAGACGTATGGGTTGGTTTCTGGTATCAGGGTATACCAGAATTTTTAAAAAGTTGCATCATACCATTGTTACAGTTAAAAGACCTCTAAATGGGATGTCGGAGACAAGTCCCCACTCCATCACCTGTTGCTGTGCACTGCGAGTCAGCAGGCTAAAAAGACAACTAGATTTTTTCCAGGCTTTACAAGAAAGACAACTTTAACTGTTAGAGTTCGTCATACATGATGACAAAATCTAAGGGTGTCATCAGTCATTTTCATTAAACAAACATTATTTTAAGACTACAGCTGACAAGCTGCAAGATGCATGCCTTTTAAGTAGCTGACCAGAGGCTGTACCTGATCAGATAGCGACTAATTATCCAGCCAATATCAACTCTTTATGCTTAATTTTACTCTTTAACCATCAGAATGGAAACAAATGTTGAACTCTTTAAAAACTATTAATGATTAAACTCTGTTTGTTCTGTACTTTTGCTTAAGTTAAAATCAAAACAAGAAATAAATGCTATAAAGGACATCAGTTGTATATTACTCATTATGCTTCTTGGGGTTCATCTCGTGCATTTTTGTTATAAGTCGTTGTGCAAATACCATATAAAACACAATTTCTTGTTATGTAGTACTCAGATTTTCAGTAGATAAAAGACAGTTGTTAAATTTGCTTCTTCATAGTGATATTTTGACAACCGAATGGTTGAGACCAAATAACCTCCTTTAGTATTTATGATGTAGAGCTATGAATGTACTACTTGGTGTTGTAGTGTTTCATGAATTACATTGCTAAAGGTATTCAGTCCTCTGCCGTCACACACTTATGAACTTATCAACTGGTGTGACATCCCATTCTTAATCCATAGGGTTTAATATAATGTCCTTTGCACATCCTTTGCAGCTATAACAGCTTTAACCATTTTTGGGATGCCTTTCACAAGGTTTAAGAGGGTGTTTACAGGAATTTCAGATAATTTGTCCAGAAGGGCAGTTGTGAATGAGAAGGGTTAGCTTGCACTTTCCCATTTACCCTATTCCAAGGGGTTCTATTGAGGTCAAGATGTTGTTTTTTATAGATCTTGCTTTATGCATGGGTACAGTCATGTTGGAACAGCAATGGGTTATCCCTAAACTGTTCCCACAAAGACAGGAATATGAAACTGTCCATGTTAGTAGGATGTTACATGTCATGGTATGCTTAAGCGTTAAGAGTTCCTTTCGCTGTAACCCATGTAAAACGTGCAGTCTCATAGCAGATTTCCTCCAAAAATCCCTTACCCTGCTCCACTCTGTGATTTTTCTGTGAAATACCACTATGTGGCTGAGTTACTGTCTATCCCAATCGTTTCCACTTTGTTATAATACCACAAACAGTTGACTCTAGAACATTTAATCGTGAGGATATTTCATAAGTGGTGTTTTTATTTCAGTTAAATTCATTTGAAAAACACTTTATGAATCCCAAAAGTAGATTAAATAATCTCAAATGGAAATTAAACTACACAGATCACATCCTATCTCTATACTAGACTGGAATTCACACTGAGCTTCTAACAGTGACTCATTCTTTCACAAATGTTAATAGAATCAGTCTGTGTGCCTAGTTTCTTGATTTCATACACCTGTCTGCATGGTAATGATTGGATCACCTGAATTAATCCAAATTCAGTGGTTTTGATGAATGAACAATACCAGCAGTCCAGTTTTCCTAATTTTGTGTAAAACAACCTTAGTCCCTGACTAAATGTGGTGTGCAACATGGAAGCATCGTGAAATAGTAATAATTACATGGTAAAATGGCAAAATTATTCTGTTGCCCTATAAAATGTTCTCATGTTTTTCAAAACCTCTTCAAAGTAAATTGCAGATGATTTAGTTTAACTGTAGAAAACTGAAAGGTAAACGCAAAGATAAAAAGAAGTGTCAAATGAAAAGAAAAACACCCGAACAAATGTATAACAGAACATTAAAGTCTAGATTAGCACAAATTAGTAGGACACACAAAGTATTTTTATATGAACAAGCATGCTCACAAAACAGTAGAAATTATAAATAATTTGTCCTATTTAGGAGCGTATTTCATATAGCCTACAGGCCTGACTCGCTGCTCTGAAAGTTAATGGAAACTGTTAGAAATGAGAAATCAAACCACACAGTCCAAGCTGCAGAGGTTTACGAAGGCGCTTATGGATGTCATTTTTTCCCTCAGTCTGGACATTTTCCTTGCATTTATAGAGTTATTTAATAAATAATCAATAGTGAGCACTGTAGGTGCTATGGGCAACTGATATCCCAACACCTTCTATAAAGGCTTTTCTGCGTGTGGCACTCCAGCCTACTGTCAATCCTTTTCTGTTTGAAGAATCACAAACTGCCTCCAATCTTTTTTCCACAGTTTCTACTCCAACATTTAAATGTAGCATCAAAAACATCACCCTGCTGCTGCAGTCCCTGGCTCTGTCTCTCTTCTCCTCATGTCTATGCATCATGAAAGCTTTTTACAATCTTTTCCCTCTTGCTAGCAGTCTAAAGCCCCTGGTGTATCATGTCAAAGTCTGGCAAAGGTGGGAAAGAGGAGCTTTTTTCATTTTCTCTGACTGTTTTGGAACTGAATCACATTAGCACAGTGACAGGGGTTGTATGACTAGACCATTTAAAATCCCACGTTGCTTCGGTCCAAATGAGAGATGGTTCTGCTCGACACTGCAGGTGCTTTGCAGCAGTTGAATGATGCAACGGAAATATTGAAAATTACTTTCTGTGTCATTTCCACTGATGTTTGCCCCTCCACTGTTCCTAGGGTTGCCATACATCCCTTAAAATACACAATCATATCTTATTTGACGATTAATATCATGTTCCATTTGAAATTAGTAAGGGACAGGGTTTGTCCCATACTTCACAGTCAAATGTTGAATGCAACATCATGTTAGCTATACTATATATGTAAATATTAGCAAACTGTTTTGAATGTAACATACATACACATGTTTACCTGTTCATATGTAGCTACAGTACATGCATTGTTACATTTTATAACATTGCATAGTGTCCAATCAGAATCAAATTTTCATTTTAAATTAGGTGTTTAAGGTATAAACTGGCCCGTTTATTAACTTTAGACTTCTATGTAATGTTATTAATTTTGACAAGTAAATAAACAAGTATTTTTTAATGCTTAACTGATAATGTGGCCCCCGTGAGAAGAAAATAATCAGCACTCACCGTCGGCTTAGGGTTGTACAAGGCCCTGAGCAAACTTTCATGGGGGACCCACCTCTACCTGAAGACCCTTTATGACCTACCATAGAACAAGTTCGCCAGAGCATATTTTTACATTTGAAAATGCTGTAGAGCCATTTTTTGGAGCATTTCAATTTGTTATACATCAATACAACCCTTTCATCCTACATTTTAATATTTTGTATAATAACTCCATATTAACTAAGTAAATTGCTAAAAAGTGTAATTAACCACCAGAAAAATTAAAATTGTTCTTCTTTTGGCACATATTTTCCTAAATACAGAAATATCATAGCTGTATCCCTCAAAAATTGCAATATAAAAAAGTTGCACAAAACCCTTTCAAACCACAGGAAATTTATTTGGAGTGTGTCCATAACTTAATTTTTGAAATACACAAATGTTTATGAACAGAGACCAAAACGAATGTAAAATGTACATTGTGAACAGTTTGAGAAAAAGATAATATGTACATCAAAATAAACTATTTACAGAAGTATAATTAAATCTCTAAGTGTGCCAGATACCTATGAGCACACATATGTGTTCATAAGACCATCTTCAAACAATAAAAAGTGCAAAAAACTGCGAAAATGAAAGCGAAATTTGAGCGAAAAAACTACAACTTCTGGGAAAAAAAAAAGACCACTCCCGGGAAAAAACACCCAGGAAATGACACCACGTCCGGTTGTTGCAGGCATTGGTGCAAATGAAAAACCTTGTGATAGTTTATCCACCAATGTCATCACGCATATTCCGATGTAGGAAGTACACTGCGGTCTGGATTTTAATATTTGTTAATGTAAGTTGAACTTTCAGGTTTCATTTGCAAAAAAAAGTATTGCTCTAGCTTATGTGGTCGCAATTCTACAGGCGTTATAGATATGCAAATGGCACCGCCGGCGCTCCCGCCGGTCATAAAAGGTTTACCCACAAGCCACCACAGCTCCACTGACCTGTTGTTGATACTTCTCATGCTTTACTTTTTTCATTTTGCAGTAGAATATATTGTTTTAAAGTTAACCTGTGAGCAAAAAAAACAAAAAAACCCCAAAACAATTGACAATATAGCACAACATATTTAGTTTGACAACCACATCATACACTTTACATGGCTTATTACGTAAATGTATCATAAAGTGGTATGTTCAAAATTTTTATTTTCTGTCCAGGAATATTTAATTTTCACTGACTATATAAAGCTTTACTGAGCCTAGAAGATAGTACAGTACGAACTTAATCAGAAAGGAGGGTTCTTTATTTCATTCTTGTTTTTAAGTGGATAGTTACCTTAGTTAATTCTGAGGTCTTTTTAATATTTCTCAGCTTCTGGCAGAGCAACAGATTAGTTTTTATTAATGGATTTTTTAACATAACTAATAAAATGTGCAAGTTCCCCTAGTATGTGTGCATTTGAAACCCTGTCATGTGTAAAATGTGGTTTATTGGGGGCCCCGGGCAAACAGGTGGATAAAAATTATGTGTTTTATTATGATAAACTTAAGATATTTAGTTTTTTCAATCATAAGGCATTGCCATCAAACTGGATAAATAAGCATACACATGCTGAATAAAAAGTCAGAGCCATTCTTTGTCAATGTGTGACATTAAATGTGACACAAATCTTAGAAAATGTTTAGATATTTGTTATTACTTTCTTCAGTAAGTTTACATTCACTATTATCAATATGCATTTCAACTTTAAAGCCCAGATGATGATTTTATGGCTTTAAAAGCTTCCTATAGATGAACTCACAAAATGTAATCTTTGAGTTAAGTGAAGGTACACCTGTAGATGTATTTTAAGTCAACACCTCAAACACACTGCCTCCTTGTGTAACATCATGGTAAAATCAAAAGAATGTGGCAACATATCAGGAAGGGAGTTGTTGACCACCACAAGTCGGGTTCGTCAATTGGTACAATTGCCACTTGTCTGAAGGCACCACGTCCATCTGTTCAAACGATTGCACATGTAAATAGTATGGGGATGTCCATACATTGTACTGTTTAGGAAGAAGATGGGTTTTGGGTCCAAGAGATCCACATGCCTTTGTGCAAATTTTGTGTATGAACTCAAATACAAAAGTAACAGACCTTGTGAAGGCACAGACTGAAGCTAGGAAGAGACTGCCATTATCCACAGTGAAATAGGTCCTGCAGTGACATTGGCTGATAGGTCACTCTTAAAGGAAGAGGCCATTGAGAAGCAGAATAAAAGTCCAGGCTATAGTTTGTAAATGCACTCTAGAACAAAGGCATTAATTTTTAGAAACATGTCTGGTGTTGTGTTGAAACGGAAACATTTGGTCATAATTATTACCATTACATTTTGAATAAAAAGGAAGAAGCTTGCAAACCCAAGAACACCACCACAACTGTGGCGTACAGGTGTGGCAGCATCATGCTGTGTGGGGTATATTGCTGCATGAGGGACTGATAAACCTCACTAAATATATTGCAACATGAGTAACGAACAGTATGTGGAAAGATTTCAATTCAATTCAATTCAAAGATACTTTATTGATCCCCGAGGAGAAATTAGAACATTTAAGCAACATTTCCAATCATCAGCCAGGAAGTTAAAGCTTTGGCACACATTCCCCTTAAGCATACCACCAAATTAGTTGCAAAGTCGGTTAAGGACATCAAAGTCAATGTTTTAAAGCCCATAATGAATCAATAGTCTTAGGTCCGTAGACATTTTGTTTTTTAAAAATATTTTTATTTATTTTAGACAGTAGGCAGACAGGAAAGAGGGGTAGAGAGAGGGGGAGACATTCGACAAATGTCACCGGGTCCAGCACTCGAACCCGGGACGGCCGCTTTGAGGACTGTAGCCTCTGTACATGGTCGCGCGCATAACCCCTACACCATCAGCGCCACGCCTTCCATGGACATTTTTGAACAGAGCTTAAAAAATGTGTGTATGCAAAGTAACCCTACAACCATGACTCATGTATACCTGTTCTGTCAGGAGGAGTGGGCCAGACTTTCAGCAAACTGTTGTGAGAGTTTTATGGATGGATTCCTGAAACATTTCACACAAGTCATGCAGTTTAAATACTATCTAAGGTAAAGGCATGTAAACTTTGGAATTTGAGAAGATAAGGAAATTATTGTCATTATTTTTAACTTGGGCAATTCAAACTGACCAGGAAAAGGTTTTATGTTTTTGATAACTAACATTATTAGCATTTTATAAGCTTAATCTAAAAAATCAGTTTTCAATTAGAAAGGTAACAATGATGGAAATTGTAAAACTTTACTACCTTTTAGAACTGTGTAAACTTTAGTAAAAATCAGTTTATTATTATTATTATTATTCAATTTAATGTGTGAGTAATCTCGTGAAGTTTCATCAACTAAACATTATCTGGTAACAGATTTCAGTACCAATTAGTTTGCAGCTAAAAATGTTTCCTTTCAGTTTATCTTTGTATTTATTTGTCATAAAGCACTTCAAACAGTATGAATCATAATACATAGTTCTATAATTTCCACTCGACACCTGTTCATCGTCACTCCAATAGGGTCAACAGCGGGCCTTGCCCTGTTAGGAACCCTTTATTTTTCAGTTTGAAATGTGGTAACCCCATCTGTCATTCGCTCTTGATTGGCCTGCATAATATCAGATTTAAAGCCGCCATTACAGCATCAAGCACTCGCAGTTTTATGGTGGTGGTGTGGTCACCAGATAGCTGTGTTAGCAGACCTGGGCACCACCAGTGTTGTGTGTAACAGGCCAAGATGTATCAGGGGAGAAGAGTGCTATTATCTGCAATGAAAATCCATGCTATCCTGACTGCTACCATTAGTGTCAGCTGGGGTATTGAGTCTTTAAAAAGGACTCCTGGCCTTTTGGCTCTCAGCCTGTCTGGCTATAGATGTCTCTAATGAGTCATTAGCTGCATGGCCTCTCCTCTCATGAGTCCACCCCATAATGGCACACCTTTCATCTATTTTACAGAAAGGCTGTCGTTGGTCATTAGTACGGCTCTGAAGTCCTATTACCTTTATGTCAATGATGAATGAATAGAATGTGGCTGCCAAGAACAATATCTCTCCGTATCCGCTGGTCAACCATGACTTTGTTTTAATTCAATTTCTCCTCCGCCATTAAATGTAATTGATAATTGATGTGGTCGGACTTCATTGTGGGAAGATGTTAAATATTTGAGCTAAAACCGCAGGGTGCCCTGTCATTTGTGCGTGTTTACTAGAGGTGTGTTTTGCTGTCTTCAGCAGCAGTAGTTTTGCTGTCACAGATGATGACTTGACACTGATGTGATCCTCAGGGAGAGCTGTGGCCCTTGGAAAGAGAAACCTTCAGAAATAATGAAGCTGCTTTGCTGGTCTAAAATGTTCCACAAATGCCCACAAGTGCCATCTCGGCTGGGCCGCTCAGTGTTGCCTCTGTGCTCTTTTCTCTCTCTGCAAAATTATGCAGCTTTGTATTGTTGCTGTTTTATTCTTTGTGTATTTGTTTATGAGACAGGAGCAAATTGCAAGTGTGTGCTGTGGATTGACAATTCTGGGCAAGCTCAAAGTCTTCGGTTCAAAACGAAGGGCAGTATCGACAGGGTTCAGTGGCGCATTTTGCATAACAGCCCGAGGAAACATTCAAACAAGCACCTTCTTTTTATTTTTTATTTCAGTCGCTTTCAGCTCCTCTGTTCATCCAAAATGGAGATTCACTGCTGTGTTTTCTCTCACCATGACATATTGTATTAATTAAATGGTAAATATGTAACTTTGATAAGAGAATGATCATTGCACAGCCAGAGATGTTGCCCACAGTGATTAGGTAATTACTTTAGATTTGAGGTTAATCAATTAGCCAGTTGATTTATTTCTAATCAATGGTCTTAGCTGACAACCCCTTGCTCTTTAATTGAATAGTCATGTTGCGCTTTGCATAAATTGTCTAACAATGAAACTATCACGTCTTTGAAGCCACACTGATTGCATTGCTCTTTACTAAGTATTCAAATTATCTGATTTCCTGTGTCGAGAACTAAATGGACTCCAGAACTGAACTGAAATTCTGTATTGTTGTATTTGTGTTGTTTTGTGAAGCTTTTATCTTTCAGTGATGATGTTTATGTTAGAAGATGAATTTTGCTGATATATTTAAATTAAGACAAAATAATATTTTAAACTGTGTTTAACAACTTGGATTAGCCATTAGCACAGTTAGCATTGAGGGGTAGAATTTATTGTTTGAAAATTATTTTGAGGGAGGGTTCCCTTTGCTAATACTTTAAGGCAGTGTCTGCATGTTTCGCATGACAGAACCCATAAAATAATTATCTTAGAACAACCAGGTATTTAGAGTATCTAAATCTAACCATGATTAATGATACTAGCTCTGATTATGTAATTTCTATGTAATATAAACGATTTTTGTAGATATTAGGTGAATTAACTGGAGATGTACCAATCAAATGACCAGAAAAGGAATCAACCATTTTTCCTTGATTGGCTTTGATTGGTGTTTCCAGGTCAAATGCAAACCAATTTGGATTTTTTTTCCTGTTTATTAAAATGTATCAAACTTTCAATCTTAGACAACTTCTACATCTATAAACACATATAGAAAAGCATTTTATTTTGTTTATTGAAAATCAGATACAGATTAAGACTGATGTTTTGCCAGATAAATTGAGATGACCTTCTAATTCCTTGATTTTCAGTAACAGTAATTTGAAATTACTAAATCTGTCAAAGAACATTTTGCCCAATTTTGAACTTGTGTTTTGCCAAAATTGTAATCAGCAGGTCAGGTGTGAAAGAAAACTAGAAATTGATATCAGGCAAAGAAAAAAAAAAATCTTAAAATGCATCTCAAGAATTACTTCCTCTGCTGCCACCCACACATCCCCCTTATTTTCTGCATGTCTGATTAGTGTTGTTGGGACCCACAGCCATGGTTACAACGTAAAAGGCCAGTACAAACTTTGCGGGAACTTTCAAAATAAATTGCATTAACCTACTTCCGGCACAGCCAAGAAACGGTGTAACAGCGGACTTCTGATGATGCAACTGCCCGTATAAAACCCCCACCTTCCCAATGGTCCGATCTCTTCCACCTGGACTCCATGCGAGGCTGGCCGGAGAGGCAGCGCGCTAATGTCTCTTTGCTGGCAAACAGACATAAACTCTTCAAACTGGATCCAAGGGTGTCATACAATCATCGATCATATGCACTGAGTTAAGTACGGATGAATTACTGTTTGCGTACTCTGTATTCATTCATAAAAAGGGGAAATTAAGGTACAAGCATTGCTTTACTTTCTCTCTGAGGACTGCAGAAGCAAACTGTGTTCCAGAGAATTCCCTGCAGAGACGCGGTCTCTACCAAGCCGAGTGGAGAGGTTTTCCCTTAAATATTTTACCATTGCCTTAATATTTCTTTAAATATTTTAATATACAAAGGTAGCTAATGAGACACCGTTGAGAATTAGTTATCCAGAAGGTTGGTTTTATTCAGCAGATCATTCTTTAAAACATTATTTTATTAAAATAATATTTGATCTGTTCTTACATTGTGAATGGTTGTCTAAAGGTTTGCTGATTATTGCCTAAGTTGGTTCCAAGACTAACTTAACTTCATTTCCAGATTCTTCAAGATAATCCTTGGTTCTCAAACATAAACATTGCATGGTAATGTTGCATCACTCATTTGGTTATGATTTTCAATCATCTTTAATCAACTTCTTTATATTGTACATAGTCCATTAGTCTTCCTTATTCTTTAATTCTGCTTGGTAGTTTAGTTGGATTGTTTTAGCATAGTAAAGAGTTTGTTGGTTGAAATATGTTTGACTTTGAGTTGACTTATTTTTGTTAATAAATTCTTGTATTTTCAGAAATTGTGTGAATTCATTCCGTGTGTGTGCAGAGTTTTGCTGTTCAATAATGTCAGAGCTCGTCTCACACCTTTCTATTTTGTCCTAATACCATCGCCTTACTGGGCTGGTGTTCACAGGAAAACCCTTAACAGACCGAAATATTATTTGATAAAATATTAAAATATTAAAATTAAATAATATTTTCAGATTCATAGTCACAACAGTGTAAACAAATAATTCATAGTCAGTGTACTATAATAGAACCTTAAAGTTGTTTTCCAGCACAACAGTTTACTATGAGGGACACATTTTTAGATTTATTTGAAGCACATGTAAATAATGAATTCTACAATCTATCCTCAATGCTTTCCTATTATTGTACGATCTTTTTTACAGTAGAAACTATCTGAATGACCTCTCTATCAGCATTTATTCAACTTTGTTGAAGTTGTGTCCTTGCTTACTAGTTCAGTTCCTGCTTGCAGATTTGTAAAGCTGGAAATAATATTTACGCTCAATGCTTCTCAAGGCTGAAATAAATTACAATGTGTATCCTTTTGTTGGTTGCTTTATGAAGGCTGCAGAGGGAAAGCAAACATGTTGCTCAGAAGGAGTTGGACTGGACTCAGTAGTGTTGCCAGCAGACAACACTGGATCTTTATCACATTATTTATGGGGTAACTAGAACCTGAAAGATTGTTGTATCTGGAGATCATTTGTCTTTCCCTAGCTCAGAGACAGCTCATGTTAATTCTATTGAACAGGCATCTGGCAGCTCCCAGACTGAGAACCGCTCAGGTGAACATCCCTAAACTCCTCCCTAGCATTGACCCACACCTGTATTTTGACTGATTATCAGTAGCAGTCTAGACTGTGTGTTTTTTGGTCTCCTAGGCTCTGTGTGGGCTTCTCTGTATAGGTCGATCTTTATGCTTCTTTATTGGTTGTCACAGCTCTGCCAATAGCACCTGCAGGTTTATGTCAAATAATAGGGTGCAGGCTTCCTCACATAAGCCAGTAGTTAACTTCATTCACTGTATATAATTCAAATCAATATTTTAATCTGGTTTTCTGCAGATTGTGTAATCTAAAGCATGTCTTTTTATAGATTTGTTGTCAAGTTGGACAAGGACAGGTATCATTTTTGCATTTAAAGTTGTAGTTCAAGGTGTAGTGAAATGTCTCTAATAATATATTGAACAGTCAAATTGCAATTAAATTCAAGTTAAACTAATTTAGATTCATTACATACAGTAATTTATTTAAAGTGTTAACATTGGTAAAATAAAGAAAGGATTTCTGATGCAGAAATGTGGGCCTATTGAAAAGTGTGTCCATCTATTGTACAGTAGATACACGCAGTTCTTACTTATAATGACCTTCAGCTTGTAGTCCACGCCTTGTGAATCTCCCCCAAATTCTTGAATTGACATTGCTTCACAATCCTTTCCATAGTATAAGTTATCCCTCCTGTTTGTACATATTTTTCTACCATATTCTACCTATTCCTTCCACTGAATGTTGCAATATTACAGTTAGACAAATCACTGTGAACAGCCAACTTCTTTTGCAATAACTGTTTCCTAGAAACTGCTAAGTCTTCCCCATTATTGTATTTGATTGTACTTTGGCCATAACATAACAATTCTGTATTAGCAATCCTTTTTTATTAGTATTATGTAAATGTACTTTTCCATTATTTTCAAATTTTCTGAGATGCACCTGTAGAAGTCATACAAACAGCCTTTCCTTTTTAAGTTGCATTAATAAGACCAGACCACAAGTTTGACAGGCAGGCTGATGAGAATCTGAAACGGAAGGTGCACAGAATGTCACAAAAATCTGAGCCCCGACACAAATACAACCCTTAAGAGACAAGAACCTAACAATGGTGCATGAAAGTCTGTGGGACTAAGCACGATGGGGGAGCTAAAGACTATACAGCAGATGTACTAACTGATAATTGAGAACAGGTGTGAGCGAGACTAGGAGAAACACTAACTTTGAAAAGCAAGCACAGATACAAAAAGAGCAAAGAGGCATTGCATAAACAGGTCATGCAGAGCACAACCAAGTAAATTGTGTAATTACACAAACACTCTGTGTAAGGTGAGACGGTGTGTAATAAAACTATGGCCCCCTATCCAGCTAAACCGTTATACAGTGTTACACAAAAGTACTCTAAAAAACATTAGTAATGCACTGATCTGACCTGCCCACACATATTGTAACTGATTCTAATATTTCTTTAAGAACAACAATTAACAGCATTTAAATAATCTTTCTACTTTGTGTTGAATTGAAAATGTACCATTTTGTTGCAAAGGTTACAGAGCTGTCTTTCTCGGTATCACTAGAAATCTATTAATATAGTAAAAACCTCCAAATTATAAAACAAAAATTAAAATATCGGTACCATTTAAACCAAACTTATAACACTCACACCATATCTCCTCTATAAGCTTATATATTTATTTTCACACCTCAAAGGATAACAGTGCAACATATAGATTTTCTTTACAAGATTAAAAAGAACAGTTATCTCAAAGTTTATATCTGAGAGGAAAAAACTCTGATTTATACATAGATGTGTTAAACTACTAAATCATTTATTCATTTATTGGAGCGGTAATGGAGCCTTAAGGAGCCTTTCTGTGGTGAGCGGTAATTAATTATTTATACTAGGAGCTGAGATGACGTCACAACATGTTTATGTGTAAGAGAGAGGAGTCGCTGGCTGCAGGTCTGCAGTAAAAAAGGGTTTAACTATTATTATTTAAAACAAAGCATGATTATTGGGGTGATAGTAAAATCAGTTTTTAACACATTTTATGAGCAATTGGCACAGTTAGCATTTGTAAGTGAACATTGATGTGTTTGCATGTTGTTTTCTATAGTCTAGGTAGAACTTACCTGAACAAAGATTCCCTGACTTCAGGTAAAATACTCAAAAAAGCTACATTAGTCTTCTTTCCTCGGTAGCAAGTTCCACAATGAAGAGTAATACGAGCCCAAACCAGACTCTCAGCTATGCTGCATTCACTGACCAGAAAAAAAGTTTGTTTTCATTATATCTGATAAGTGGTCAAACGAGTCGAGCTGAAACTTGTCTGGTTCCAGTCATCAGATGAATTCCTGTGTAGAAATTGTCCTTGATATTAGTACTTTATTATATTAATTAGCTGTAACAAATCTGAACTGTGTATACATTTCTCTAACTATGGAGTTATTTTAAAGCTCAACTAATGTAGCATTTGCCTTGCATAGGCTAGGGATTTGGATGTTCAGATCCTGTTGTTAGACCCATTTAAGAGTCTCATGGTATGATTTTTTCTTTTGATAACTTGACTAAAAATACAACAGTTTCACAGCTTAATATCATTTACACAGAAATTTAAAGAAAAATACCAGAACATTAGAGTCATAGGCTGCACGGTGGCGCAGTCGGTCACACTGTTGCCTTGCAGCAAGAAGGTCCTAGTATCTGTGTTGCCCTGTGATGGACTGGCGACCTGTCCAGGGTGTACCCTGCCTCCCGCCCATAGACTGCTAGAGATAGGCACCAGCTTCCTGGCGACCCACTATGGAATAAGTGGTAGAAATGACTCACGGATTATTAGATTTATAATAACTTATACCATTTGTATATGGTTATTTTGATGTGGACTTAAGAAAAACATTTGTAGTAAACACACAGATGTCTAAATTTAGTAGTAGTTTTTGATTAATTGTGCTCATGAATATACATATTCCTTGTTCTGCTCTATATAGAGTAACACTAGAAATTGATTTGCTCAGGTAGCAAGCCTGCAGGTGGCCACGTAACAAGCATCCTGCTCATATTTTGCAACTATAGTTTTGAATAGCATTACCTTAAAAAGAGGGATGGGTAAAGATCATTCAGTGTCCAGACCATAAATGTGTTTTTCACACCTGGAAATATTTCTTAAAAGCCAATTTTGTAAATGTGATGAACTTCAGAAGCACTTTTCTAGCCATACTGACCACTAAAAGCGCATTTGAAAATTTTAGGAGTTTTGAAACCCTGATATTGGAACATTTTGACACTGTCAACTAGAACATGCCTAATCCAGATATAGTTATGGCCATAATTATTAATACCATTTACATATTTAGATTTAAAATTACTTTCATTCTACCAAGACGTTTGCTTGTTATTGGAAATGGCATACAGTAGGCAGCATTTCATCTTTTGCATTGATCTCCAAGTCCTTAAGGTTGGAAGCCCTCCTTGCCATCACCCTGATCTTTAGCTCCCTCCACTGATTCTCTAACAGATTCAAATCGAGACTCTGGCTGGGCCACTGCAAAGCATTAAAATTACTTTAAGTCAAAAGATTTATGTTTGTCAAATTAAAACATTGCTTTAATTCTAAATGTGCAAATGGTATGAATAATTTTGTACTTGACTATAATAATAAACGCCTGACCACATTCATTGTAAGTATTCAAGAAAGGCTTCTAGCAAGACATACAAAAATTAATGGAATGTGAAATTTTATAATGAAAATTGTGGGTCTTTTTATTGCCTGATGTCTAATTAGTCCGGCTCTCTGCTCAGGTAGCAAGCCTGCAGTTGGCTGCTTTACAGACATGCCATTTGTAGCCAACTAACTGTAATTTAAAAACAGCGTTACCATGATAAGAGTGATAGGAGGAACTCCGTTAGCTTCCACAACATTTCATTTTTTTGCAATTTGATTTATTTCCAAACAATCAAAGTTATCTTTCTCATTAGGATAGGACAAATGCAGAAGCATTCTTTCAACCAGCTGACCACCAGTGTGCAGCCACAGGTTAGGGAGGGAACAAAAATAATTTTTCCTACTGGCACTTTCTCTGGCATTTCAATAATAGGACTTTAAGCTGGTGCATAGTATGGTGGAACAGTTTAGTGGGTTTAAAACCATAACTGGGTCAAGCAAATTTTAGACTCAAGGAAATGTTTCGTGTCTGAAACATACATGCAGTTGATTTAGGGTAGCACAGGCTCTTTTTATCTAGCTGCTCGGGATCACGGAAGTTCTTCACACAGACACGCATATCTTTTAATTTTCTCTCGCTGGTTGTGCGACATTCTCTTCCTTTATTGTCCATCAGCCCTTTCTGTGTGCCTGCTTGGCACGGCAGAGGGGTGGTGACGCAGTCCCAAGACTTCAATGGGTACAAATAGGCAGAGAAATAGATGTGAGAGTGTGGTGAATCAAGCTGTGGGATGTAACATCCGGTGCTGGAAGACAACCTTGTCTTTTGATCGGGCCAAGTGGAAAACACTTCACACTGCGCTGCGAGCTGAGTGTGGGGCTCAGTTCCTCCCTGTTCTAGAGCACAAAAATCTTCACAACCTGCTGGTTTTGTTCTTTAAGTCCCTGCTCAGGCTTTCACCCTGTGAATATTAAGACACACAGGACAGCAACATGAATAAGTGGAACATGTGCAGGCTGTGGTTGCAGCCTGCATTTAGAAACTTCAAGAAAATGCTGAGCAGGAGAATATATAGGATAATCTCCCCCTTCTTCATTTCAATTGAAGCTAGAGAGGGTTAAAACTCTGTGGCATTTCACCGTGCAGAGGAGAGATTGGCTAATCTGTGAAAGCGAGCCTAGCGCTCACTAGAATATTATGCTCCCTGATTTAATGTCCTCTCTGTCTTTTTCTCCTAGGTAAGCACTTTCCTTCTGCTGTGGGGGTCGGGTCGCCAGCCGTGGTGGCTGCCTGTACAAGGGCTGGGATAACTAATTGAGGTGATGTACTGCAGTGTATCCGTTGAAAACAGAAGACCTTGTGGCGCTTATTTCTCAACACATTAAAGAGCAAAGACTTAGGGAAAACTCAGAAGATGTAGATTTAGTCTAGTCTTTTAAAGAAAAATAAACACAGTGGAAAAATATTTGTTTTTACAAGGAAAAATGAATCAACATGCAACCTGGAATTTGTTATGAAAAATCTGAAAATCTTAAGGGAAACTGAAACTATAAAATACGCAGTACTGTTCAAAGGTTTTAGGCAGGCATGAAAAATGCTGTAAACAAAGAATGCTTTGCCTTCAAATGAGCATCAATTCGTCTAGGTACACCTATACACAGATTTTGAAGGATCTCGGCTGGTAAGTTGTTCCAAACATCTTGGAAAAGTAACCACAGATCTTCTGTGGGTGTAGGCTTTCTCACATCCTTCTGTCTCTTCATGTAATCCCAGACACACTCGATGATGTTGAGATCAGGACTCTGTGGGGGCCATACCATCACTTCCAGTAAGTCTTGTTCTTCTTTATGCTGAAGATAGTTCTTAATGATTTGGCCGTATGTTTGGGTTCGCTAACTTAAAATTTTGTAAATTGATAAAAATAAACAATCATCATTTATACTTCTGAAAGCATTTTTTGTTTACAGCATTTTTTCACACCTGCCTAAAGCGTTTGCACAGTACTGTATATATGCATATAGATAGATAGATAGATAGATAGATAGATAGATAGATAGATAGATAGATAGATAGATAGATAGATAGATAGATAGATAGATAGATAGATAGATAGATAGATAGATAGATGGATGGATGATCGGTGAACGGACAATACTTACACATCGAACCCATCTTATCCACCAATTGTATCTACTTGTTTAACCTATTGTGCAAGTTTTGTTTCTTTTTAAAAATGAAAGACTAAAGGAACTGCAATGCTCTAAACGTTTCATTTATATTTGAGAGCACTGCCTCATGTGTAGTTAAAACATATTTTTATTGTTTCACGGGTATTGTTCAATTTTTTGGAATAAAATAAGATCGGAACTTTAAAGGTGTATTGTGACCTTATCACACCTGACAAAAAAAGTGGTGTCAGCCAAAATATGAATGGGCAGGTCAGGCTTTTTAAAGATTGGTAATCTGTGATCGGCCAGGAAACTGCAATCGCCGCTCCCCTAATATATATTCAACAAGTAATTGTACCTTTAAATTTCTTACTTATTTTTTGTCGCATTTAAAGCTTCAGATCATCAAACAAATGTCAAAATCAGACAACGATAATGTGAGCAAATACAGAACATTTTTAAATGATGATTTTATTTGTTATACGAAAATGATCTATCCAAACCAACCCGTCCCTATGTGGAGAAGGAAGTGTCATATGATTGTACTACCTTTGATGGCAACAATTGCCATCAAGAGATAACCGGCAATGAGTCTTTTAAATTGCTTTGAATGATTTCTTCCCCACTTTGCTTTGCAAAACTGTATAAATTCAGCCACACAGGAGCAATTCTGAGCATGAACAGTTTGTTCAAGGTAGAGACACGGCATTTCAATCAGATTTCAATTCCGATTTTAACTGGGTCACTCCAAAACCTTAATTTTATTCTTTCTTTAATCATTCAGAGCTGGTGGTGTGCTTTAAATCATTGTTCTACTGTATAACCCAAATGCATTTTGGCCAGTTAGCAGAAATCATGGTTCCATCAATTGCAGCAAGTCACCTGGGTCCTGAAAAGCAAAGTAGCACACATCACCATGTTTGACTGTAGGAATTATGTTTCTTTTTTAAATGTTGTGCTCATTTTACACCAGAAACACCAGCATGCTCATTTCCTAAAAGTTAAACTTTTGTCTAATCAGCATACAGAATATTTTCCCAAACGTCTGGGGGATTATCAAGATGGTTTTTGGCAAATCTAATACGGGCCTTGGAACTCGTCTTACGAATCATCTGTGTGTTTCTTTTGCAAATGGGAGTTGGGCCTTGTTGGAGTCATCCATTTTGGTCGCACAGTGGAACATACGCAGCTCAACAGACATCGCAGCTCTGACCTCACTGGGATTATAAATCTGCCGAAAAAAAAAGTTTGGTTGCCATTTCCCGCATGTCTCATGGGACGATGCAACGGAGGCGCATATCTGGAGAGACAAAAGCTAGCCGGCGAACTTCTGCTCCACAAGGCCATTCCCGGAAGAGCTTGAAAGTTGGAAATCTGTCTGATACAAGAAGGTCAGAAGATTCATATACCGATCGAAAACCACGCCAACACCCGGCGCAGGTGAAAACCCACAGAGGTTTTATTTCCAAAGACATGAGTTTCCTCCTTCTTGATTTAGTCGACTAAACGGTTCTTCATATTTTCCCCTCCTGGACGGATGAGAAGTTTACTGTTTTTTTCTTGAGTTGATCACGGACGCGTGATCCCCCCTCCCTTGTTTTTCTTTAGACCTTACCCAACCGGTGAAGAGAAGAAATCAACATCAAAGTAATTTCGTTCTTTTTATATTAAATTGGATAGGTGCATTTAAAAGTCTGGGCACGATAAGGCATAGTGAAGGTGATTTAGAATCACCAGTAGTTAATCCAAGGTATCAACTTGTTGCATGCAATACTGATTGAAGTGTTTTATGCTGAGCTGTGTTTTTATTTGTTGCGCAAGCACTTCTGAATGGTGCTTGTTCATGTTTTTGTCTGGCTGATCCTAAATCAGCCAGGAGTTAGAAGTTGGACTTTTAAAAGTTTTTTCATTCAAAGCAATTGCGGTCAGGGCCTCGCCTGACCATTCCTTTGTTCCAGCTTTGTTGCTGGAGTTTTTCCACTGAGTTCCCGCCTCAGATTTTATGACTCTTTGTTCGAGATTAGGGGCGATCGCTGCAATCGAGACATCAGGACACCAGGAGGACTTCTCTTTCCATTTAACCCAAATTACACATTTTGTCCATAAAACTGCTGGTTTGACCTACATAGACACTAAATGCATATATATTTTTCTTTTATTATTCTTTTTAGGTAGTCATTTTTATCCCCTTTTTGTAGAATAGTGCTTGTTAGTTAGGTGAAGGTTTTTGGACCAGAATAATGGTATATCAGAATTATTTGGCTTTAATAAATCTTCATATATATAATTAAGAGCAGCAGTGTTTATTTCATACAAGAGTGATTTATCCGTCAAAATAATGTCGAAGTTCCGCCACCTTTGGTGAAGCAGTTGAATAAACAGTGACATTTTGTGGTTTTGGTTAATAATTTATCAATTATTAATGATGAATAGCTATGTTGTGATTATGAATCTGAACATATTATTTAATATTTAATATTAATATTTTAATATTTTATCAAATAATATTTCGGTCTGTTAAGGGTTGTCCTGTGAACACCAGCCCAGTAAGGCGATGGTATTAGGACAAAATAGAAAGGTGTGAGACGAGCTCTGACATTATTGAACAGCAAAACTCTGCACACACATGGAATGAATTCACACAATTTCTGAAAATACAAGAATTTATTAACAAAAATAATTCAACTCAAAGTCAAACAAATTTCAATCAACAAACTCTTTACTATGCTAAAACAATCCAACTAAACTACCAAGCAGAATGAAAGAATAAGGAAGACTAATGGACTATGTACAATATAAAGACGTTCAATCAAAGATGATTGAAAACCATGACCAAAAAGAGTGATGCAACATTACCATGCAATGTTTATGTTTGAGAACCAAGGATTATCTTGAAGAATCTGGAAATGAAGTTAAGTTAGTCTTGGAACCAACTTAGGCAGTAATCAGCACACCTTTAGACAACCATTCACAATGTAAGATCAGATAAAATATTATTTTAATAAAATAATGTTTTAAAGAATGATCTGCTGAATAAAACCAACCTTCTGGATGACTAATTTTCAACGGTGTCTCATTAGCTGCCTTTACTTATTAAAATAATATTCAAAGAAATATTATTAAGGGAATGGTAAATTATTTAAGGAAATATTTTGGAAAAGAGCCAAATCTTTCTGGAGAAATGGGGCTTAATGGTGTTTACTTAGTTATCAGATTAAGTAAAATAATGTTTCTGGGTACATATTCTTTAGCAGGCAAGCACGTGTTCTTAGCCGTTAGCAGTTAAAGCTAACAAAGAAGCTAATAGCTTAGCACCAGAATCAAACACACACCTTTAGAAATACCGTCAATAAAAGGGTCAAAATGCATAAGCGCGGACGGCGCGTTATGGCCGATCTTCTGTGTTTAAAATCACTCTTTAAATAAAGTTTGTCTTAACTTTAAAAACACACAAACACAGAACACAAAGGTGAGGACGTGTGCTGCAGATAGCCTGCTAGCACCAAGATAGCAGAGGTTCACAAACAAAACCAAACTTCAGAAAATGAAAAACATTTAGATCATTTCATCCTAAATATCTCTCTGCCCAAACCCTAACCTCGTTTGAATTGTGTTGAGGAGGAGATGTCCGGGCGACGACGACGTTTGAAGAAAGCTCCTTGAACAAAGGGTTAGCTTCCAGCTAACCTCCGTAACTGTGGATGAAAGACGATTCATTCTGTCCACAAACCAATTGCACATTACCGTAACCACGGTGATGCGGGGCCGCTGTCCTTTCTTCAGACTCGGCTTGTAGAAACAGCGTCTCTGCAGGGGATTCTCTGGAAACATAGTTTGCTTCTGCAGGCCTCAGAGAGAAAGTGAAGCAATGCTTATACCTTAATTTCCCCTTTTATGAATGAATACCGGGTACACAAACAGTGATTCGCTCGTACTTAACTTGTGCATATGATCGCTTGATCTTATGACACCCTTGGATCCAGTTTGAAGAGTTTATGTCTTTTTGCCAGCAGAGACATTAGCGCACTGCTTCCCCTATCCTGGTCCCGCAGATGAGCAGTGGAAGAGATCGGACCATTGGAAAGGGGGGTTTTATACGGCCAGTGGCATCATGGGAAATCCGCTGTTACAGTTTGCTTGGCTGTGCCGGAAGTAGGTTAAATGCAGTTTATTTTGATAGTTCCAGGAAAGTCTGTACTGGCCTTTCACATTGTAACCATGGCTGTGGTCCCAACAGCTAATTGTAATTATTAAAGAGCCTTGAGCCCATAATTACAACACCAGAGGACATCTCTGATTTCTATTCGTAAGTAATGATTTTTGGTTAAGAAATAAAAAAAAAAAATTTATTATGATTTTAAATTATAAATCTTGATCAATATTAATTAATCAATAATCATAATTCTACAGCCTTTTAGTTATTTTTTTCATTGAAACAATTTTTGCCCAGCCTATAATTGTTCAATCGTGAACATTTGACCAAGGCAAGTTACTTCTGCAAAGCTTTAGATGTCACCTCCTGGATAAGTCATCGATTCACTCTTGGAGTACTTTTAATGGGCTGACCACTCCTGACAAGGTTCCCCGCTGCTCGTTGTTTTCTACTTTCATGGGTTATGGCTCTCCCTGTGGATCACTGGACTCCCAAAACCTTAGACATGGCTTTGTAACCCTTTTCAGACTGATAGATATCAGTGAGTTTGTTTCTGAACTTTTCTTAAATTTGAGGGCATGTTTATTTGTTTTCTTTTTGAGTTCTTTTAGCCTACTTCCTGTTGTCAGACAGGTTCTAAGTGATTTTTTTCAATATATAGATGTAGCAGCAATCTGGCCTGGGTGTAGTTAATGAAACTAAACAAAAAATTATGCCTAATCACAGTTAATTCATAATCTAACATAGTGCCAAACATTATCACACTAGTTATCGTCTTATAAAAACATTAGCTTGATTGGAAATATTTAAACGGTGCAAATAAGCAGAAACAGAAGAAATCTGTAAGGGAGCAAATACTTTTTACATCATTGTTTATGTATGGATGAAAGTTTAGTAAAATAAAATGGCTACCTCTGCGAACAGTTTTTCTCCTGCAGCCTGCAAAACCTTGAAGTTGCTATAATCAATATTATTTCTTTATAGTACACTCTCGGGCTCTCCACAACCTTTTCAAGTCTTCCACTTTGCTCTTTTGGTTTTATGGATGCAACTTTCCTGTTCTGGCTATCACAGTTGTTTTCTGCAGCTGCTGTTTTCAGGTAAAAGCTCTGATAAATGCACTCTGCACCATCTGCCCAGCAGCTGATGGCAGAGGGACAATGTTGGCAACTTGATGGGTGGACAAAGTGGAGCTTTTATCTGCTAAACAGTGAGATGTTCTTTTTTTTTTCTTCTTTTCTAGAAGAAGGGAATATGGCAAACAAGAGTTTATATTAGACTTGCATGCATCAGGTGGTTGCTAATGTTCGGATCTGTGAAATGAATTTATTTGCCAGCATAGTCCTAATTTTGTGGTCTGAGATATTTTTAGACTTCTACGGAAAAATGCATGCAACAGATTTTACAAACTTTTGCATCAAATGCAATATTTTTGAGCTATTTGTTAACCTCAGTATGGTTTGCAAAAGGAACGTTTTTGATAGGTTGGATAATTTTCTCTTTACTGTCTTGTAGAAGTTGCAGATGTCATTATTTTTTAGCTAAAAAATATTCTATTTATGTATAGCCATATTTATAATAGGTTTTATTCTATTTGAGGCAACATTAAAAAAAACTTAAAACCACAGTTGTTTTGTTAGAGCTATGAAATATTACCCATGATATGTCCAAAAAAGCCCCATGATGGAAATTTGACTTTTACCACATGATAAAACAACATTTAGCTGCCACAATTTTAATAGCACCTAATTAGTGGAGGTTTTAGGAAGGCTGCAAAGTTTCTGGAGGTTACTTCCTATCCCAACAAGTAAAAGCCTATGTTTGACTTCAAAATGGTAATGGAGTGTTGCAGTGTTCTATTGATTAGAAATTTGCTTAAAAAAAGAGCATTCTTTTTGGAGTCTCACCATAAAAGGTCAGATATGGTGCTTTTGGAAACAAAATCAGTGAATGAAGTGAGAATAGGATCTCTTTGGAGATGCACCGATCAGAACTGTGACTCATTTCTGGCGATGTTGACTTCTCTTTAGGGACTATTACATAAAAAACAGAAGAGCAGCATTATGACTATTTGTTTGCCTTCCAGCTGTGAATGGTCATTGTTTATGTTTGGATCAGAGAGGATCTGGCCCTTTGTGTTAGAGAGAGGAGTAGTAAACAGGTGTTTTTAATATTTCTTTCAGAAATGAATGCTGAGTTTGAGTTTTAAAATAGCCTAAGCATCTTTTGTTAGCATGGCCAGTGCTGCTCAAATGGCAGTCTCTGTATGTATTCCCTAAAGAATGTCGATCCTTACCTGAACTGAAATTTCCAAAAACCTGCAAACATTTTCACATACAGCATGTTCCATGACCTACAGATCTTGAAATCACAGAAGTATAAAACAGAGCACCTTTACTGCTGTCCATTTAGGGTCAACTAATGGACATAAAGGGTGCAAAATCTTTTGAAAAGATATGAGAAATTCTTAGTAGCTTGATTGGGCTTTGACTTTTGTGCAGTGGCAGAAATATTTTTTACTTCCACAGAGAAGCCTAAATTTAATTTGATACTTATGAAGATCAACCCAAAGAAAGCAGAATGACGGAAGGATGGATCAGAAGACGTATTATGGAGGGACTCTCCAAACGATTGTACTGGTATATTCAAGCTACTTTGTAACTAGGATTAGGTGCCCCATTGGTAGGATTAGGATCATATTCCATTTAGCAGATGCATTTGTGCCCAAACATAAACACCCTGACTGATGTCTTGAGATGTTGCTTTAGTGTTTCTTAAGGATGTAACAGTACATGTATTTGTACCAAAAATAAATAGTCCAGTCCTGTTGGGCCTATATGGACATGTACAAACAAATACTGCGTTGTTTTATGCCTGAACACATGCAGAGTGTGCAGAACTAAGGGCTAATGTATTATTCTGTTTAGCAAATTTAAAAAGTGACACCAAAGCAACACAGAAAGGATTCCCAGCTATCACTGAACTAAAAAGGTTTTTTTTTTTATGCTGCTACAGTGGAGAAAAAAAATGGGTGAACCAAAACATGTCAGTGTAGACATCTTTCAACAACAATAAAATATGTAGATCGCTCTGATATTAACTAAATTACTCACTGGAAACAACGTAAAGCTTAATGTTGCATCATGGTACTGGAGAAAAATCAGCTGAAATTCAAATGGCTAGCTATATCAACAAATCCATTCAAACTGATTGAACTACTCGTACTCATACTCGTCGTCTTCTGCTTATCCGGGACCGGGTCGCGGGGGCAGCAGACTCAGCAGAGACACCCAGACGTCCCTCTCCCCAGACACCTCTTCCAGGTCCTCCGGGGGGAGCCCAAGGTGTTCCCAGGCCAGCCGAGAGACATAGTCCCTTCAGCGTGTCCTGGGCCTCCTCTCGGTGGGACGTGCCTGGAACAACTCCCGAGGAAGGCGTCCATGGGGCATCCGGTATGGATGCCCGAGCCACCTCAACTGGCTCCTCTCGATGTGGAGGAGCAGCGGCTCTACTCCGAGTCCCTCCCGGATGGCCGAGCTCCTCACCATATCTCTAAGGGAGTGCCCGGCCACACTACGAAGGAAGCTCATTTCAGCTGCTTGTATCCGGGATCTTGTTCTTTCGGTCATGACCCAAAGTTCATGGCCATAGGTGAGGGTAAGAACGTAGACTGACCGGTAAATTGAGAGCTTCGCTTTTCGGCTCAGCCCTCCAACCTGAAGAGGACAAGTCACCCTTTTCTGGTCGAGTACTATGGCCTCTGACTCGGAAGAGCTGATCTTTATCCCCGCCGCTTCACACTCGGCTGCAAACCGCCCCAGCGCATGCTGTAGGTCTTGGCTAGAGGGGTCCAGCAGGACCACATTATCTGCAAAAAGAAGAGACGAAATCCACTGGTCTCCAAACCAAACCCCCTCCAGCCCTTGGGTGCGTCTAGAAATCCTGTCCATAAAAGTTATGAACAGGACCGGTGACAAAGGGCAGCCCTGCCGGAGTCCAACATGAACCGGGAACAGGTCCGACTTAGTGCCGGCAATGCGGACCAAACTCGTGCTCCGCTTGTACAGAGCCCGGATGGCCCCTAATAAAGGGCCCCCGATTCCATACTCCTGGAGCACCCCCTACAGGGGACCACGAGGGACACAGTCGAATGCTTCCTCCATCTCCACAAAACACATGTGGACCGGTTGGGCAAACTCCCATGAACCCTCAAGTACCCTGTAGAGGGTATAGAGCTAGTCCAGTTTTCAACGGCCGGGACGAAAACCACACTGCTCCTCCTGAAGCCGAGGTTCGACTGTTGGCTGGACTCTCCTCTCCAATACCCTGGCGTAGGCCTTACCAGGGAGGCTGAGGAGTGTGATCCCCCTGTAGTTGGAACACACCATCCGGTCACCCTTCTTATGAAGAGGGACCACCACCCCAGTCTGCCAGTTCAGGGGCACTGTCCTTGACCACCACGCAATGTTGAAGACGCATGTCAACCATGACAGCCCCACAACATGCTAAGATTTGAGGTACTCAGGGCGGATTTCATCCACCCCCGAAGCCCAGCAGCCTCCCACCCCCACTGTAAACAGTGTTCGCGAAGCACTGCTTCCCCCTCCTAAGGTGCCGGATGATTTACCAGAATCATTTCGAGGCCAACTGGTAGTCCTTCTCCGTGGCCTCACCGAACTCCTCCCAGGCCCGAGTTAATGCCTCTGCCACAGCCCAGGCCGTGGCACGCTTGGTCTCACGGTACCTGTCAGCCGCCTCAGGAGTCCCACAAGCCAACCACAGCCGATATGACTCCTTCTTCACCTTGACAGTGTCCCTTACTTCAGGTGTCCTCCACCGGGTTCTGGGATTGCCGCCGCGACAGGTACCGCAGACCCTACGGCCACAGCTACGGGCAGCAGCATCGACAATAGATGCGGAGAACATGGTCCACTCGGACTCCATGTCTCCAACATCCCCCGAAATCTGGTCAAAGCTCTCCCGGAAGTGGGAGTTGAATACATCCCTGGCCGAGGGATCGACCAGACGTTCCCAGCAGACCCTCACTATGCGCTTGGGCCTGCCAGGTTTGTCCAGCTTTCTCCTCCTCCAGCAGATCCAACTCACCACCAGGTGGTGATCAGTGGACAGCTCAGCCTCTCTCTTCACCCAAGTGTCCAAAACATGCGGCCAAAGGTCTGATGATACGACAACAAAGTTCATCATTGACCTCCTGCCTAGGGTGTCCTGGTGCCAAATGCACTGATGGACACCCTTATGTTTGAACATGGTGTTCATTATGGGCAATCCATTACTAGCACAGACGTCCAATAACAAAGCACCACTCGGATTCAGATTGGGGAGGCCATTCCTCCCGATCACGCCTCTCCAGGTGTCACTATCGTTTCCCACGTGAATGTTGAAGTCCCCCAGCAGAATAATGGAGTCCCCGGGAGGGGCACTATACAGCACCCCCGACAGGGATGCCCAGAAGGCCGGGTACTCCACACTACCGCTCAGCCCGTAGGCTGAAACGACAGTCAGAGACCTGTCCCCAACCCAAAGGCGCAGGGATGTGACCCTCTCATCCACTGTGGTAAACCCCAACACGAGACGGCTGAGCTGGGGGGCAACAATAAAACCTACCCCAGCCCGCCGCCTCTCCCTGTGGGCCACTCCAGAATAGAAGAGAGTCTGGCCCCTCTTGAGGAGATGGGTTCCAGAGCCTATGCCGTGTGTGGAGGCGAGCCCGACTATTTCTAGTCGATATCTCTCGACCTCCCAAAAGAGCTCAGGCTCCTTCCCCCCCATCGAGGTGACATTCCACGTCCCTAGAGCCAGCCTAAATATCCGGCGATTAGGCCACTGATTTCTCCACCCTATTGTCTTTGCACCGATCCCTCACCGTTCCCGCTGCAGGTCATAGGCCCACTGGGGCATGGCCTCTCGTCTTTCGTTCGGGCTTGGCCCGGCTGGGTCCCACGAGGAGCAACCCGGCCACCAGGTGCTCTCCAGCAAGTCCCGACCCCAGGACTGGCTCCAGGGTGGGACCCCGGTTCTGCCGTACCGGGCGACGTCACATGCCTTGATATACCAGTCCTCGTGAAGGATTCTTGAACCGCTCTTTGTCTGACTTTGTCTGAACTACATCAAATGAAATTCAGGTCAGAGGAATCTCGGAAGAGTTTAATGAAGAAATAATCCAACTGAATTCCCAGTCAGTTGTATACTTCTTTACTTTTTAGAACATAGTAAAATTCAGAATAAATAAAATTACATTTTTGAAATTATCAACCAGGCTAAAGTCACCGAGGTGGTTGAAAATCTCCATGGTGGCAGTGCTTCGGGGGTGGATGAGATCCGCCCTGACTACCTCAGGTCTCTGGATGTTGTGGGGCTGTCATGGTTGACGTGACTCTTCAACATTGAGTGGCAGTTGGGGACAGTGCCTTTGGACTGGCAGACTGGGGTGGTGGTCCCCCTTCATAAGAAGGGTGACCGGAGAGTGTGTTCCAACTATGGGGGGATCACACTCCTCAGCCTCCCTGGTAAGGCCTACGCTAGAGTATTGGAGAGGAGAGTCTGGGCGGCAGTCGAACCTCGGCTTCAGGAGGTGCAGTGTGGTTTTCATCCCGGCCATGGAACACTGGACCAGCCCTACACCCTCTGCAAGGTACTCGAGGGTTCATGGAGGTTTGCCCACCGAGTCCATGTGTTTTGTGGATCTGGAGAAGGCATTCTACGGTGTCCCTTGTGGTGCTCTGTGGGGGGTGCTCCAGCAGTACGGAGTTGGGGGTCCTTTTAGGTCATCCGGTCTCTGTACAAGCAGAGTAGGAACTTGGTCTGCATTTCCGGCACTAAGTCGGACCTGTTCCTGGTGCATGTTGGACTCTGGCCTGCCCTTTTTCACTGGTCCTGTTCATAACTTTTATGGACAGGATTTCTAGGCGCAGCCAAGGGCTGGAGGGGGTCTGGTTTGGAGACAGCCCTTTTTGACAGTTGACGTGGTCCTGATGGCCCCCTCCAGCCAAGACCTACAGCACTCGCTGAGGCGGTTCGCAGCCGAGTGTGAAGCGGCTGGGATGAAGATCAGCTCCTTCAAGGCCATGGTTCTCGACTGGGAAAGGGTGGCTTGTCCTCTTCAGGTTGGAGGGGAGTTCCTACCTCAAGTGGAGGAGTTCAAGTATCTTTGGGTCTTGTTCACAAGTGAGGGGATAATGGAACGGGAGATCAACAGACGGATCGGTGCAGCTGCCGCAGTAATGGGGACGCTGTGCGGTCCATTGTGGTGAAGAGAGAGCTGAGCCAAAAAGCGAAGCTCTCGATTTACTGGTCAGTCTACGTTCCTACCCTCATCTATGGCCATGAACTTTGGGTCATGACCGAAAGAACGTGATCCCGGATAAAAGCAGCTGAAATGAGCTTCCTCCATATGGTGGCCGGGCACTCCCTTAGAAATAGGGTGAGGAGCTCGGCCATCCAGGAGGGGCTCGGAGTAGAGCTGCTGCTCCACCACATCGAGAGGAGCCAGTTGAGGTGGCTCGGGCATCTATACCAGATGCCTTCAGAATGCTTTCCTCGGGAGGTGTTCCAGGCTCGTCCTACCGGGAGGAGGCCCAGGGGACGGCCCAGGACACGCTGGAGGGACTATGTCTCTCGGCTGTTCTGTGAACGCCTTGGGCTCCCCCTGGAGGAGGTGTCTGGGGAGAGGGATGTCTGGGTGTCTCTACTGAGTCTGCTGCCCCCGCAACCCGGTCCTGGATGAAGTGGAAGATGATGACGAAATTAATATCAGAAATTGGAAAAGATTCTTTCATTACTGCTGACCGAAGTAAAAAAAAAAATCCTATGTTTTTATTTATTTTGCTTGATTGAAGCGTAGGCTACTGAAAATGTACTGAGCCGAATATGTACAAAACCGTGATTTTTGTCAGCCATTATCCCTAATGTTTCCACCTAGTGCTCATAGTGCTAATTCTGGTCTTCCTCTGGTGCTGGTTGAGTAAATCCTGGGTGGATTGTGACAAAAACCTATATTTTTGGAATCTGTGAAATGTCTGCTTTCAGTGGACATACTGGTTGTGTGTGTAGAAGCCATGCGGTGAACAGCTGAGACCAAGCTTTGCAGTAACTCTTACTTTCTGATTCAACTTCTTGTAGTGTTTTTGAAACTGTGTTTGATGATCGTAGAAATGGTTTACATCAGCTTTTAGCCAAGATTCTAACATTTCTGTGGGTAACCCTCAATATTGATGTTTAATTGATTAAACCTAAGTAGAAATAAAAGTTTAATTCTTCCCCCAGTACGGGGGGTTGAGGCTTAAAAGGGCTAATGATCGGTCTTTCTGCCCATGTCACTACTGGACTTGTTACACTGCTGATAATGTCACTCTCTCACCAGCTTCCCTCAGCATCTTCATAAGGTGTTTTGTTTTTGTTCTGGGGTTGATGTGCACATTTTGCACCAAAACACGTTCATGTCTGACAGAGAACCCATCCCCTTTCCAAACACTATGATGGCTTTACATTCCCATGCTGTGTATACTTACAGATAGGATAAATCAGTTCATTTCATTAAAAATTTTCCATGAGGTTACACAAAAAAGCTGACATTTGTTTAGGTCAAAATACATGCCACAAATTTACTCAGATTCCTAGACTTTGCCAAATTGTTTTAAGGCATAATCATTTTTTGTAAAAAAAACAAAAAACAAAAACTTCAGACTTGAAGAAAGTAATTCAAACAAATCCCTTTGCTCATTACCCTGGAATTTTGCAAATGGAAAAGGGTTTGGCTATCATAACTGACCTAAGATAGAATGTGTTTAGTCAAATTTTATGTCAGACAACAATAAAACAGGCAGTCTTTCTTTTTATAGTGTATGTAAAATCTGGTTTCAGTTGTATTGTGACCACATATGCCAATGTGGTTGCAGGACATTGTAACCGAACTCAATATAGAATCAAAGAGGGAAATGACAGGCCACAAACTTCAGATATAAAAATGAATCATGAACAGAGTAAAGAACTTAATAAAATCTAAGTAAAATCCTGATAGTAGGGCGTAGACTTTAAACAGCATTTGAAATTCCAGTAAGCCTCCAGTCCTGACACAGAGATGGATTCACTTCCACATCAGTGCTGCAGTCTAGCTGTGTGCTGTGGTCTTTGAGGCTCCATTATGCATGAGGTCTGACCAGCCTTCACCAGCTGTCACCGAGCTGACCACTGAATCTCAGCTGGACCCTCGGGGACATCGGCGTCGTCCATCAGGGAGGCTGTAAGACGAGCCTACTGGTATGGAAACTCCCACCTCGAATCCCACTTACCACAGCCTCTGCCTTTCCACCAGCCAACAGTCGTCCCCCCCCCCCCCAACCCTTTAGCTGGAGCTTTTCTTATTTGTGGGTTCAAAGGTTGGACCGCTGCTCTGATCTAATAGCTTGAAAGCCGTTTTTCTCCATCAGAGTCCTGGATTTTTTTTTTACAGCTTCAGCTGGTCTGAGGAAGAAGCATCAAACACATAATGTGGATTGGATTTTAAAAAAATCTGAATTAAAAGGAAAGCAGTAAAAACCAACATGCATTTAAATGATAAAAACTTAAAAATTTTTTTTATTTTGTTTAAACAAATTCTAAAACCTGCCTTGTTGCATTATTGCAAAATGTGCAGATTTAGCCTGTATAACACAAAGCCCAATGCAGGCATTGTAAAATGACTGTAATGGGTTTTTCTGTGTAGCTGCATTTTGTACAAGCAGAAATGTGGTTACATATTTTTTGGGGAGGATAATCCACTTAAATGAGCATTGCAGAACAGAAAATAGAAAAGGAACACAGGAATCGATTTATTTGCATCAGACAGAGCAGAATATTGTACAATTTCTTCTCCGGTGTTTCTCCTAGAGAAAAATGCTGCCTGACTAAAAGGCTCTGAGAGATCCAGATTAGACAGTGTGTTTTCATGACCTCTTTGGAAGCCTACAATACTTATAGCTGTTTAGGGCAGCTACACGAGATATTGATTAAGTGTGGAGATGTAGGCAGGCAGTTGGTAATCTGTCTTCTGTAAGATAGTGCTCAAGTGATGTCAAGCAAGAGCAAAGAGAGTTTTGAGTGGCAGCAGAAAGAGTTTGTTGTATAATATAATTTTGATATTCCATATGGTAATTATGCCTCATCACTGGACCTAATTACAGATAACCTCTGTATATTACTTGGCAGTATTCTTCTAGCATTGTACATCACTACCTGTAGGGATTTTCTTTTAAGAAATAATATTTATTTAATTATTTTACCAGCTGGCGTTTTAGAAGTTTGATATATCGTCCATACTTGGGTTTGTCCATCAGCTTTAGCATACATTCAGAGAATCAGATCAACGTAACGTACTGACTGGACTAGTTTTGATCTGTGGCGTACCTTTACAGAAATCTCACCCTTCATCAAGTTGTACAATAAAACCTAAAAGATTTTATCTTCAAACAAAGTTTTAACTTCATATAGATGATTTTCCTGCTGGTCATGTATTGCACTTTTTAGATGTGAATCAGTTTAAGATGTGCATCAAAGCAGGTGTAGAACTTTTCATGAGTTTTTATAGAAAATGTGAGAGAATTGATTAACTAAAAGGTCAGTCAGTCAGTCATTTTCTACCGCTTATTCCATAGTGGGTCGCAGGGGAGCTGGTGCCTATCTCCAGCAGTCTATGGGCAAGAGGCGGGGTACACCCTGGACAGGTCGCCAGTCCATCGCAGGGCAACACACAAACAACCAAGCACACACCTAAGGGCAATTTAGAGAGACCAATTAACCTAACAGGCATGTCTTTGGACTGTGGGAGGAAGCCAGAGTACCCGGTGAGAACCCACGCATGCACGGGGAGAACATGCAAACTCCATGCAGAAAGACCCCAGGCCGGGAATCAAACCCAGGACCTTCATGCTGCAAGGCAACAGTGCTACTAACTGTGCCACCGTGCAGCCCTAACTAAAAGGTGTGAGGAATTAATTGTCGGGCACATAGGGTGTTAATTTAAAAACTATATACTTTGAAACACATATTCTGAAGAAGTAACAACAGCTCCTTCAAAGTTAAAAGTCATTTCATTCCTTGTTAACATCAGCTGCAGTTAGGTCGCCTTACCTTTTCTGTTAACTATCAGATTTGTTTTGTTAAACATACTTTATGGGTTTTTTGCCTTTACATATACTTTAGAAGGTTTCTTAGCTCTTCTTATCAAGGTCATTTTCTGACTAAATCTCTTCTGAAACCTCCTTTTAAATGTTACCTATTTAGAGTTAGATCTTACCACATTTTATCAAATAGGCCCCAGATTCAGCCAGTCATCTATAAAAGAGTAACTCATCATTCGCTCCTGTCTGTATTGATGATGTAATTGCTCTGATAATTACCACCTGTGTTCGCAAGTGTGGTATTGTCTATTCAGCATGTCTAAAAGTGTCCTTTTGGAGCAGATGGTGCTGGAGGCAGGAGACCAGCCTTCTCTCACCTCAATCTGGAAGGCAGCGCTCATCATAGCTCCCTGCCTGGATGGGACGGAAAATAGTTTGCTCAAGGCAAAACAAGAGACAGGAACCTTGTGATCCCAGCAGCTGTGTTTTATAAGTGGATACGTACAGCTGAGGAGATTATCTCTTTACATAACTGTCAGTTGTGGGTTCAGGGTGGTTGTTATAGTAAAGTGCTCCCCTCTGATTTCTTTCTGCCAGGGAGCCATATGTTTAAATGAGACACCCGACTCTATTGCCCTCAAGAAGTCTATAGATTACTGTTAATAAGCATGTAGCATAGCGCAAATACACAATGCACTTAGTGTGTCATCATCGAAACATTTTAGAAATAATCTTTATCAGCCAGCCTTTGTGTTCCAACATCTGATTAACCAAAATTGCTGCTCTGCAGCTGTGCACGCTAATTGGAAACGTGACCATCTCCTCCAAGACATACACTATTGCTTTTCCTCTTCTGACGCCCGGCTTCACCGGAGACTACAATAAAGAATATATGCATGGATCTCAGTGTAGAAAATTGGTTCATTGTTTTCATTGCGGTAAAGGGAGAATATGAACATACTTTTCTCCTCATTTAGCTAGTATTAACATTATCTTTACCCAACTTGCCTAAAATCTATTATGTTTTAAACCTTTTAAAAATGTATTAAAATAATCTGGTGGGAACCCAAAAAATTCAAATCGCACAAAAAGGGGTAAAGTACAACACAAAGTAAAACAAACAATCTGAAGGTCGTTAGTTACTGTGTTTTGGTGCTCTTTAGCTTCTGGCAGCATATCTTTTGGCATCTTGATTGCTCTGAAGAAACTCTCCCCACTCATCTTCACATAATCTTACATTACATGCATGCATGTTTAAATTAGAATTGCTGATATAAGACCTACCTGAAAATAACCGTGGAGCAGTTATTGGTATCAAGGTGTAGCAACGATTTAAAAGTTTCAAAGTGTTGTAGTGTCTGAAGATTGTCCTGGCTTCATGGATAGAGCAACACAATGTTGGCCCTCCTCCACTTGCGGACAGTGCCGGTCAGCTGGCTATAAGAAGGGTAATTTACATTTCCCTTGTTTATAAAAAAGACTGATCTGGTTGTGTGGAAACAATTCTGGTGACAAATACCATAGACTGTAATTGTGTGGAAACTAAAAAGTGCCACTCCTAACTCTCTTTAAGGTAATGCAAGCGTTACCCTAAAAAGAGGAAAGCTATGAGCAGAATATTCTTTACACATCTGACTGCAGTGAGGCCACCTGAGCAAATAGAAAGGAAATTTAAGTAGCTTACATTATAGGGATAAATAGTCAATAAAATGTTCAATTTTTGATTATAGTATAATTTAGGGCATATTTTCATTACACTTTGAGCAAAATATAAAAAAACATGGCCTAAATTGTTGGTTCTTGAAGCTGGTGCAAAACATCCCCTTGGCAGGGATGAACTGACTCATAGTCAGTTCAAAACATCTGATGGCAGAAGGCTTCATTTGACACCTGAAAGGTCAACTATAACACGATCAGCACTACAAAGGTATGAAATGGCAAGGCAAAATAAGTAGAACCTGTTTTAAATAAAAATAAATAAGATCATCTTTTAAGTTTTTATTTTTTAATGTTTGTGTAAATACCATCAAATAAAACCATGGTGTTTTTAGTCAAGCGTATACCTGTTGGATTTGATACTGTCTCGTTGACAACATATTTTTTACTGCGTGTGACCTTTTACAAACCCAATTCCAGTTGTCTTGATTTATTGAAATTAGAAGAAGTGTTAAAGGTATCTTTTCAGTGTTAACTGGCTAATTCTTGCTTTTCCCTGAAGATATTATAAGCTACTCTCGTACTATCTTTTGATTTTAGTCTTGACAACAGATCAGCTTCTTGTTGGTTTACAGTCAGTTTTAATATGCTTGAAATATACTCAACAAAGAATGATGAATTACTTCAGTTTTTTGCTGATGTGTGCAACAGCGTCTCTTTTCCCCATGTAAACAAACATTGCCTGACCTTTCCTCTGAGTCCATTTCACTAATCTTATTCAGTCTAGCTATTGCTTTTAGCTAATTATTTTAAAAGTAATTTATAGCCTCACAGTCCCATTGATGCTTCACACAAACGGAATTGTATCACATAAACAAAGGACAACTCATAACTGACTTTATTGTGATTTAGTGGGAGGTGTTCATGCCTTCCTAAATTATTGCCTTACTTTTGCATAGTAAATAAATAATAAAGAAGAAAATTGATGAACAAATGTGCAATTAAATACCAATTCTTGTTATATGATAAGCTGTAAATTGCACTCATCCAGCTGCACATTCATTTACAGTTGAGAGAAGCTTTTAAGCCTTGTTATCAATAATTACAGAGGCGTAAAGTCGAATAATGGCAGGAAATATTTGTGGGTTATGAGTTACTGGGATTTATATGATCCCCGGCCCAGATTTTATCTGCAGGTGCTGTTGTCCTGCCAATGACCAGTAACTATGTAGATTAAATCTGCACACTGAACATTTGATGAGCACATAAAATTTGATGCACTGCTAAACCCAGCCAGTAAGATTCTCTGCTCCTCCCGGGTTACCTGTTGATATAATTATTAGAAGTCTGTGGTATGGAAGTAGAAGCATGGAAGTACTATACTGTATATCTTTGTCCCACACAAAAACATAGAAAAATACATTAAAGACTGGCAGAAATATATCGAACAACTAATTAAATTCAAAAAGTGACCACTCATAAATAGTTAAAATGCTGCTGACGGACCGACAGCAACAGGTGAGACTGGGGAGCATCTTCTCCCGCAGCAGATCAATAAGTACTGGTGCCCCCCAGGGGTGTGTTCTATCCCCACTCCTCTTCTCTCTGTACACAAATGACTGCACCTCATCGGACTCGTCCGTGAAACTCCTTAAGTTTGCAGACGACACCACTGTCATTGGACTGATCCAGGACGGTGATGAGTCTGCATACAGACAGCAGGTGGATCGGCTGGTCCACTGGTGCGGTCAGAACTACCTTGAACTGAACCCACTCAAGACTGTGGAAATGGTGGTGGACGTTTGGAGAACACCACCCCCATACACCCCCCTCTCCATCCTCAACAACACTGTATCGGCCGTGGACCACTTCAGGTTCCTAGGAACCACCATCTCTGAGGACCTGAGATGGTCTTCACACATAGACACTGTTCGAAAGAAGGCCCAGCAGAGACTGTACTTCCTGAGGCAACTCAAGAAGTACAACCTTCCACAGAAGTTGCTGGTCATCTTCTACACTGCCATCATTCAATCTGTCCTGTCTTCATCCATCTCAGTGTGGTTTGGCTCATCCACAAAACAGGACAGGTCCAGACTGCAACGAATAATCAGGACTGCAGAGAGAATAATCAGGGCTGACCTTCCCTCCATCCAGGACTTATACAGGTCTAGGGTCAAGAAAAGAGCTGCTAAAATCTCTGCAGACCCCACACACCCTGCACATAAACTGTTTAGAGTTTTACCTTCAGGCTGCCGCTACAGAGCACTGTTCACTAGAACCAGCCGCCACAGTTTCTTCCCCCAGGCTGTTTCTCTGTTGAACATTCAATAGAGTACAAAATAACAGCATACAGATGTTGCAAATGCACCTTTTTATTATATATGTGTATATTGTACATTGTAAATAGGTATATTCTGTAATGCTAAAACAAAACCAAAGAGCAAAGTGTACCGGAGTCAAATTCCTTGTTTGTTTGTACGAACTTGGCAATAAAGCTGATTCTGATTCTTCTGAAAATGTATGACTTTGTGAGTGATGAATCTACATTTTATATATCTGTCAATATCATGATCATGGCTTACTGCTAATGAAAACAAAAAAATCTGTTTCTTAGAAAATTTTGATAGTACATAAGACCCCACAAAAAGACTGTTGATTTGACAGTTGTCCAGAGGACCATCAATGACAACGACTAGGAAGGTAAACCACAAAAGGCCTTTCCTAAGGAAGCTTAATATGAAAAGAGTGTTGTATGCAAGCATGTTATTGGAGAGTTTTGTTGAAGGAAAAAGTGTGATAGAACATGGTGCAAAAGCAATAGGGATAACCACAGCCTTGAGAGGATTGTGAAAGAAACCCCAATCAGGAGTTTGAGAGAGATCTACAAGACATGGACTGTGGCATGAGCAACAACTTGGATTCCTTGTGTTAAGATACTCCCAAAGCAGAGACAATGCCAGCAGCGTCTTACCTGGACTATTAATAAAAAGTACTGGACTGTTGCTCAGTGGTCCTAAGTCCTCTTTTGAGACTTAATTTAATTTTGAAATTAAATTAGTTACTTACATTAATTTAGAAATCAAATTGCCAGAGTCTGAAGGAAGTGTGGAGAGGCACATAATCTGAGTTGTTTGATATCAAGTTTCCACATTCAGTGATGATTTGGAGAGCCATGTAATCTGCTGGTGTTGGACCCCTGAGTATAATCAAGTCCAAAGTCATGTAACCATCTAGCAGGAAGTGCAAGAGCACTTGCTTTCCATGCTTTCTTCTGCAGACAAGCTTTATGGAGATAATGATTTCATTTTGCTGCTGGACTTAGCACCTGTCCACACTGCTAAAGGTTCCAGTACCTGTTTTAATGATTGTGATGTCACTGTGCTTGATTGGCCAGCAGACCAACCTGACCTAAACCCCAGGAAGAATCTTGTCAACAGGAAGATGAGACTCAACAGACTCAACAATGCAGACAAGCTGAAGGAAGCTATTAAAGCAACGTCGCCTTCCTTAACACATCAACGGAGCCAGAGGCTGATCATTTCCGTGCCACTCTGCATTGATGAAGTAATTCATGTTACTACTGCATAGTGGCCTTGTAATATCATGAGGATATTCTCAGTAGCTGACATTTTTTTCTGTTTTATTCGTCTTTTTTATTATTAAAATTTTCTGGAAATTTGAAATTTAGGTTTTCATTCGCTGTAACCCAAATTAAATAAACGTTTAAATTTGGCTGAAGAGATTTTTGGAGCGCCTGTGTTTAGGGTAACATTTCCTCAAGTTTAAAGATTTCTTCTGATATATTGTTTTTAAATACCACATATGCATTTGTCTGATAGTTTTCATGAATTACAGTAATTTACAGTTATTTCCTGTATATATATTCAGATGGTAATTTTTCTTCTTTGAAGACAAAACCTACGCCTGCCTATTGAACTCATTGTTAAAAAAAATCAAAGCTGTTACAATGTTTCTCTCCTACTGAATTAGTGAGTAGAAATAACATTAAAGCATCCAGCACAGTCAGCATTATTTCCTCCATATTCCTGCTAATAAAGTAAGATGTCTGTGCAGGAACTTGTATCTTAACTCATCTGCATTTATCTTCTTTTGTTAAGCCAGCTTCCTATTCGTATTTCAACGAAAGGCTAACTTCAATTAACCTACCCTGCTCACAATTCGGAAGCAGTAGGTCTGCTTCATGGATATAGAGGATATGCTTCATGTCTGCCAGCTATTGAATTTGAATCTCATTCATAATTTTGTTTCTAATATAAAAAGGTCACATTAGCATTTGTGTTGATAAGCAGTTGGTATGCAGGGCCTCCAGCACTTGATTTGGTACTGTTCTTGCTAGGGTTGTTGGTTGGCTCTTTAAGGTTTCAGGATATCTACACATCACATCATAAATTAAAAGAAAACAGGCTCATGTTGGGTGATGGATTATAACACCAGTATGTGATAAGAGTTAGAATTCAGAATCCAAAACTAACCATGGCAAGTCCGTATGTTTCATTTCAGTTTCACTGCCATCATATTACTATTATCGGCAAACTAATAGAAGTGCCTGTCAGTTCTTTAAGTCCATTAGAGTTTAAATTCTTGCTACAAGCTGTAGCCAAATCCTGCATGTACATCTTGCAATAGCATAGCCTGTGGCTGCTGTAAAAATCAGCTCAGGATGTTTAGGTAAAATTTTAATGAACTATGTTCCTAAAGACATTTTGCAAACTTTTTCTGTGTGATGAAAGTATTTTTGAAGCTTTCAATTTTTTTGTGGAGAAAAAGTGGAAGCCAAAGGCTTCATTTGCATCCCACGAGTGGGCGAGGGTTGGGTGCATAGGGATGAAATATCCACCATCATCCATTTTTACTTACGTATTCTTTGATTAAAGCCCAACAGTATGTTATTGTGGTACAGTATTTTGTGGACATGTTTTGAAATGAAAAAAATGTTTTTAATCATTTGTTTTGTATTATGATGCCACTATTACCAGAAGCTTCAATTTCATTTGCTGGAGCAGTTTTTGTCTTTGAGCCAATTGTCAGCTGCAGTCTTGTTTGGATGTCACAGTAAAACACACCACCCTGCAGGTCTGCCTCTAAATGTTAATGATTTAGCTCAGTTTTGTAGCCTTTCATTTTCAACCTTGTTCCCCCTATGTTACAAACAGAGACATAATTTAAAATGGACAATCTACAGAGCTGTGAAAAAGTGTTCTGGTCCTTTCAGATTTTGTCTGCTTTTGCATTTTCATCACACTTAAATGTTTCAGATAATTAGAATTTATATCAGACGACAATAACTTGAATATATACAAAAGGTTTTCCTAAATTTCAATTGTTAAGGGAAAAAAGTTATCCAAATCAACCTGACTCTGTGTGAAAATATAATGGGCTCCCCTGCTAAGTCATGAAATAACTGTGATGATTTCTTTTTGGTTCAACTTTGGTGGCCTAACCAAGGACTACAAACTGCCAGACCTGTTGAACCATTTCATTTAGTTTCTGTGCAGTTGATGTAAAAAACAAATGTTAGTCATAGTTTTAGAGGATGAAATTAACTGTGCTGTAAAGCAGTCTGTGCTGCCTTTACTGTGAATGAAAAGTTATCTTTAAATAAATACTTAATTGCTAAATTGATTGATTCCTTGATTGATTGCTAAATTGACTGATTGCTAAATTGATTGACTCGTTCTCTCATTCATTCATAATATGATGGTCTTGGGCTGCTTTGCTGCTTCAGGACCCAGACAAGTAACTATAACTGATGGAAGCAAAATGCCCCTCTCTACCAGAAAATCCTGAAGTAGAATGCTTGTCTATCACGTGTAGCCTTAAACTCAAGCACACTTGGATTATGTAGATTATTAAATCCAGACTTAAATCTAGCTGCGATGCTGTGACATGACCTTTGTGCTAAAAAACCCTCCAATGTGGCTAAATAAAAACAATTCTGCAACGAAGACTGGGCCACAATTCTTCGGCAATGATATGAAAGACTCGTTGCCAGTTATTGCAAAGCTCGATGACAGTTGTTGCTGCCGGAATATCCAATTATTAGGTTTAGGGGGCAATAACTATTTCCACATAGAGCCTAGATATTTTGGATAAAATTTTCCCTTCAATTCCTACGATTTGTATTTACATTTAGTCTGATATTAAAATTAGTTAGATGATCTGAAACATAGAAGGGAGACCAAAAATTAAGAAAAGAACAAATCTGTAAGTGGGCAAACAAAAATGTAGCATTAGATGACAAAACAGGCAGCATATTGAATATGATAAGGGGATATTGCTGACCGGATGCTCTTTGAGAACAATGTTGAGATATTACAACTCAGAACCTAGGAATTCACAAGGGAGACAAATTAAACAATAGGAGACCCATTGGCTCAGAGTCTCTAGGTCCCGTAACCTTCAAAGCTGGGCTGAAACGGCAGTAACTGCCATGCATTAACTAACAGCAAAACATGCAGATTGACAGCTTAAAGTGTTCTTGTACATTCCTCCTGCTACTCTGTGTTTTTATTTTTCCAGTAAGCTTTTTATTGGAATATCTGTGCTTTGCCGATCTGGCTGTTACTACAATAAAGTCTTCATGAGTTTTATTGAATGTGTTTGTTTTCCCTCAAGAATTATGGCTCCTTACAGTATTGAGTCAGTGCATCTGTATGCGTTTCTGTGGCTGTAAGCGCTTCTCCTGTTTTGTGTCAGAGCATAGTGCCATGGAGTATATGTTTTTTATTTTTTTATAAATCAATTTTCACTGGTTGTCAGCACTAAAGCTACTGTCAGCAGCAGTTGATGGAGTTCCACTCTGCTGTAAGACTCTCTGATCTATCAGCTGTGACGTAATGCTCTCCTCAATCACCAGCTTTGGGAACAGTAAATCAGAGTGCTGCTGCTCTGCGTGGTGCTAATGCCAGTTTCCTGCTCCCAGCTCAACCACTGAGCTCATCTACTGTCTAAACAGCAAGAGAACAGCAGGATAAGTGCTGGACATTTTAATTGCCCCTAATAGCCTCACATATCAACATCTCAATAATGCACTAAGAGCCAAAAACAGTGGGAACATTCTAGATATTTTGGACTGTGCTGCTATAACAGTTACTTGTGTTTACTGAACTGTCTAAAAGTTTACTTTTTCATGCTATGTTTCTAAGAAATCAGACTTTGTTTTAATTGTCCTCTTAACATTTTGAGGGTCTTAAGTTGTTTTTTACTTATTTTCTTTCAAGTCCTTATACAGGATGATTACAACATGTTAGGTCTAAAAATGTAAAAACTCTTAAGAAAGTAAAATGTCCTAAAAACCTACCATCTATCAGTTGATCAGTCTACTGTATGCCAGGTTCAGTCAAAACATCTTTTGAAATCTTATTTTTTATGTCAAACTGAGCTATCTTTGAGAATTACCATTGATGTAACTAGAGATGGACAAAATCAGATATTTTACCAGTAAGTAAGAAGTAACAATATAAGTAAGAACTGCCATGTTGCTCTGACAACACTTTTCAGTATGGAAGTTGTTACTAGAGGAAGAAGACTCAAAGTTAGCTATTTTCAGCATTAGTAGGTGTATAAAATGAAATCAGAGGACATGACTTTGTCACCATATTTTAGTATTCATAGCCCTCTAGCTATGTTTTTTTTCTTCTTTTTAAAGTGACAAATCTGGCAAATATCGGAGAAACAGACATGAAAGCACATATTGTTTTTAATCTCCTCAGCAAGCAGTGGGTGCTGCTGTGTCGAAGCACTCACCGGCACCCCCCCATTCTCGCACAGCAGTCCTTCCCAGCTGCAACAACAGAGGTTCACCCCCTGCCCCCAGACTGCAAAATAACTGTGCTGCTGCTGGTTGATCCCGTCCTGGGTCAAAGTCACAACCAGCCTCTGAGTTCAGGGTTTGATTTCTGTTCAGACTGAGACATGATGAGCTTACCAGCTAAAAATTAAGTTTATGGCACAGCGTGATGTCTCCTCTGCTCCTCATATAAATAATTAATGACTGCTCATTGCAGGAAGGCAACAAAAATATTTTTATAGCTTTTTATGAATGGTTTTATAATACAGTTCTCTTCAAGAACTGTTTTATAAAACAGTTCTTGAAGAGAAATCTGTGTTGGCTAAAATTGTTATTGGCAGGTCAAAGGTTTACAAAAACACAGAGATCAAAAATTGGCCAAACATTCAGAGTGGTGCATCTCGAGATTTAACTTAAGAAAGAGTACAGTTTTCTGTTATACACTGTTAACACTGGTTCATGAAATGAAAATAATAAAAAACTGTCCTCTGAAAATGTTCTGATACTAGACTAAAAATGAGTGAAGAAAGAGCCAAAGTTGGGAGAAAAATGTTAAAAGACCTGAATGTCTGAAGAAATATTGCTTAAAACCTGTACAAGGAAGTCTGGTAAATTGGAAGCTGAATATAAAGAAATGAAGGACAGTTTGTGACTGTTCAGTACTCTGTACTCTTCTCCAAACAAAATGTAATTAAAAGGACAAACAAATACAACAAAGACGTCTCTTGACGCCTAGATGTGGTTGAAAGGTTTTTGGGGTTAATGAGATGGTCCAACCAATCCTGACTTTCAACATATTTCCATCCATCCACCCATCCATTTTCTATACCCGCTTCTGTACAGGGTGACAGATGTTGGGACCCCAGCCATGGGTTACAACAGTAAAGGCCAGTAAGAACTTTTCTGGAACTTTCAAAATAAATCGTGTTAACCTACTTGCAGCACAGCCAGAAACATGAACAAGAGGGGTAACAGCGGACTTCCTGTGACGTCACTGTTCGAATAAAAACCCCGCTTTCTAACAGGCGGACCTCTTCCACGCAGGTCCCCGGCGGAACTGGAAGGAGGGACCGCATCACACACATTCCTGCGTGTACGTCCAGGTAGCGAGAGCTACCCCGCCGCATCGCAGCCACTCAAGTAGCCAAACGTTCCTTTGTCACGGTTCGGCCAGGCCAGCTAAAGCCCTTTCCCACAGCTACGGAGGTTAGCTGCAAGTTAACCCTTTGTTTACACACAAGTAGATGTATTTTCCTTAACGCCCAGGACAACTTTTCCTCAGCACAGTTCATGTAAGAGGTAGTGTTTGGGCAGAGAAGATCACTTTAGAGGTTAATAATCTAAATAGTGTGCATTTAATGACGTTTGTTTTTTGTTTTTTTTTGTTGAGAAACTCAGCTACAGTAAGTGCTTGCAGACTAGCACTCAGCTAAGGGTGTGTTCTGTTTTGTGTTTTTAAAGTTAAGACAAACTTTATTTAAAGGATGGTTTTTAATCACAGACCTGCCATAACGTGCCGTCCACGCTTATGCATTTCAACCCTTTTATTAGTGGTATTTTAAAAGTATGTTCTTTTGTTAGCTCCAACCGCTAATGGCTAAGAACATGTGCTTGTCCACTTTATGAGTCAGCTGAAGATCATTTACCCAGAATGGTTGTTAGTTCTTATTCAAATTAATATTTCCTTCAATATTTTAATGTTAATATTTCTTTAAACATTTTTTTCATAAATAAAGATAGCTAATTAAACAGCATTAAGACTCATTTATCCAAAAGGCTGGGTTCTTATTCAAAATAATATTTCCTTAAATATTATTCTAATATATAAAGGCAGCTAATTAAAAACCGTTGAGAATTGGTCATCGAGAAGGTTGGTTTAATTCAGCAAATCATTCTTTAAAATGTTGTTTTGTCAAAATAATGTTTTATCTAATCTTGCATTGTGAATGGTTGTCTGAAGGTATACCAAATATTGCCTAAGTTACTTCCAAGACTAATGTAACTTCATACCCAGATTCTTCAAGATAATCCTTGGTTCTCACACATAAATAACATTACATGGTAATGTTGCTTCACTGTTTTGGTCCTGGTTTTCAACCATCTATGTTTCACTTGTTTATATTGTACATAGCCCATTAGTCTTTCTTATTCTATCATTTTGTTTGGTAGTTTAGTTGGGTTGTTTTAGCATAGTAAAGAGTTTGTTGATTTAAATATGTTTGACTTTGAGTTGACTTATTTTTGTTAATAAATTCATGTATTTTAAGAAATAGTATGAATTCATTCTGTGTGTACAGGGTTTTGCTGATCAATAATGCTAGAGCTTGGCTCATCCATTTCAATTTTGTCCTAATACCACCGCCTTATTCAATTCAGTTTTATTTATATAGCGCCAATTCACAACACATGTTGTCTCAAGGCACTTCACAACAGTCAGGTACATACATTCAAATTAGTCCTAACCATTGAACAGTAGAGTCAGAGTTAGTTATTTATTCAAATTGGATAAAAAGTTTTTCTGTCTAAGGAAACCCAGCTGATTGCATCCAGTCAGTGACTTGCAGCATTCACTCCTCCCGGATGAGCATGTAGAGACAGGACAACCCTTAACAGACCGAAATATTATTTAATAAAATATTAAGTATTAATATTAAATAATATATTCAAATTAATAATCACGACACGGGGGAGCTGGTGACTATCTCCAGCGTTCTACGGGCGAGAGGTGGGATTCACCTTAGATAGTTCGCCAGTTCATCACAGGGCAAAAAGAGGTACAAGACAAACAACCATGCACACACCCATTCACACCTAAGGGCAGTTGTGAGAGACCAATTAACCTAACAGTCATGTTTTGGACAGTGGGAGGAAGCCAGAGTACCCGGAGAGAACCCACGCATGCATTGGGAGAGCGTGCAAACTCCATGCAGATGGACCACAAGCCTTAAAGGTCTTAATAAAGATAAGCACTGGGTGTCATGAATTAGCCTTAAAAATGGTTTCCATAGACATCCAGTGTTTTGAGGGGTCTCAGTATGTGGAAAATTAACAATTACATAGAAAAATTGGTCCCACAGTACAAATGGTGGCTTAAAATTTGACATACCATAAATATTTTTTTACAGAAACTCATTTTCCTATTATACCTTAAACACCTACATTTTTGGCTTTGCTGAACTGGACATGATCATCTTGAAACAGATTTGCATGATGGTGCCTCCAAAACAAAATGTGCATCTGCTTTTCCTCTGCTATTTTGAAAATCACAATCATGAGGTCTGGAAATAATCATAGTAAGAAGTTGATTATGTTTGACAGTATTTGTGCACCACAGACAATAGAGGCAATGGACCTTAAGTTGCTCTTATTTTGTTATTTACTTGGAATCCCTTAGTCCTTCCTTCCTACCAAAGTGATTATTGTGGTGTATTAAAATGTAAGCACAACGTCCAGGAATAGCTTTGATTTTTTCAAACCTAGAACCATATCGCTCTGTTACAGCAGGAAGTAAAGGCTTTAATTACAGGACCAGTTACAGTAGCACTAAAATTGGTAGTAGTTTAAATAACACCACTTAAAGGTAAAAACTAGTGTCTGGTAATATTTGCAATTCTTTATTCTTACAGCATTTATTTAAATAAATTTTTTATGGCTCCTATGTATTAACTAAAAGCTGTTTAATTATCCCTGTTCTCTTTCTTGTATTTTTTGTTCAGCACGCTGGTCAACTATTATGTTGTTTTTAAGTGCTGGAGCTGGAAATGCTGTTCAAAGAATGCTATTTATTCCAGCCAGAGACAACAAAGGAGTCTTAAAGACATTTTGAAAAACCTTAGATTTGCAAAGAGCATTCACTATTATAGAATGCTGTCTGCAACACTTTTAAATCTAACATGGTTATGATAAAAACAAAACTAAAGATGCTTTTTTGTTTGTTTTCTATGATCAAATATTATAGGTAGTTGCATTTTTTGGATTGTTGGCTTTGCTACTAAAGCTGCCATTTTAAAAGCAGGTGATTGGAATGACATTTTTCTGATTTTCCTTTATATAAAATGTTGAAAACCATGTAGCCTTTTCCTTCCAAGGTTATTTTGGATTTTTCATCATAGTTTAGTTTTATTTCATGGTGACTGTTTTTCTGTAATTTATTTAGTTTTGATTATTTTTTAGAGTAGGTTTGTTAGTTTTATTAGTTGTTATTTTAAGAATACGTTTTAGTTTAGTCCACTTTTCTTTAGTTCTAGCACTGGCTTTAGTTTCTCCATACTTGAGTTAGATTTATTTTGCAGGATTCAAAAAGGTCAGAGTATTGTGTTTATGTAAATATATACATATAAATTGGGTAATAAAGACACACAATACCATTTTCAAAAAGTATTCAATTACTGTTGAAAAACCAATTGTCCAACTAAGGACACACATGAACAGAATAATATTAATATAATACTATGCAATATAATGTAAACTTAATGTCAATCACACATTCATGTAGACATCCCAGTCTCAATACATATATCCACCAATGAATACTCCTGCCTGCAATGTTTCTGTGCATTAACTGGCCAGCAGCTTGGTTGACGCGGAAGGCACTCCTTTATGTTTGTTTTCTTCTCGTCACTACCTAGCCGCAATGTTGCTGCAATGTTGCTAATGATCTACTCAGAGAGGCTAGCTTGTCAAGATACTTGCACTTTTCAAATGGACTTTGAGATTTGTGAGGTATTCCACATATTTTATGAAATATTTCTACTGCCAGACATTTGATTTTATCTCTCTCGCAGTCATGCTCGAAGAAATCAGCGTGGTGACCAAAAATGTAATATATAAAGTGACTATAAGGTGTTGTATGGTGCTGACAGCTGATTGCTAAAAAAAAAAAAAAATGCATTTCACGTCAGTTTGCAAGGCTTATTAATAAACTGCTAAACATGAAAGCAAAGGGTATTATATATACAGTACAGACCAAAAGTTTGGACACACCTTCTCATTCAAAGAGTTGTCTTTATTTTCATGACTATGAATATTGTAGCTTCACACTGAAGGCATCAAAACTATGAATTAACACATGTGGAATTATATACTGAACAAAAAAGTGTGAAACAACTGAAAATATGTCTTATATTCTAGGTTCTTCAAAATAGCCACCTTTTGCTTTGATTACTGCTACGCACACTCTTGGCATTCTGTTGATGAGCTTCAAGAGGTAGTCACCTGAAATGGTTTTCCAACAGTCTTGAAGGAGTTCCCAGAGATGCTTAGCACTTGTTGGCCCTTTTGCCTTCACTCTGCGGTCCAGTTCAACCCAAACCATCTCGATTGGGTTCAGGTCCGGTGACTGTGGAGGCCAGGTCATCTGGCGCAGCACCCCATCACTCTCCTTCTTGGTCAAATAGCCCTTACACAGCCTGGAGGTGTGTTTGGGGTCATTGTCCTGTTGATTTTCAGAACGTATCAAAGGCAACATCAAATCATATATGAGAAAACACACCTTCAGATGAAAGTAATGACACGGCTCTCAGGTGGTTTTCTGGTCTGTCGAAAAGCCAGCCAGGACTTAGAAGCTTCTCATTGCAGCACCTGTTTTAGGTTACCAGAAAAGCATTAAAGGTGAACAGCATTATCTAAATGAAAGACTTGTGAGAGGCCTAAACTCTGTAAATCAAGTGCGCTGACCCTGACAGATTTTCCTAGGCACACAAAGCATAATCTCAGTGTAAAAAAAGCAACATTACCTGTCAACACACAGCTAAGATTCAGCAATTGAATCTGGCGTGTGTTGTTGAAGTTGCCCCGCTCAACCTCCCCGAGCTACTCTCTGACTTTATGATTGCTTCCATCTTTGCTCCCAATGGGCAAGAATCACTTTGTCACTTTAAACAGATGTTGCTTTTGGCAATATGACTAATGCTCTCATTTTCTTTCCAAGGTGTATAAGCACTGCAACCCACAAGACAGGGCAAGGGGTGGGGGGTGACTTATTGCAGGTGGCAGGGTGTTGGATAAATCCAAAAGCTGTGTGACAGGGAAGTTATGAATGAGATCATGAATAAAGAGGGCAAAACCCAGAGAACTGCTCTGGTAATATTGTGCTCTGGTGGCATGATGACCTCCTTCTGCTTTAAGGAAGAGGCCAAGTTTGATAAGGAAGGTCAAAACATGGGATTTATTTGTTTACCTATGAGGTTGAGGATTTCCTCCGAAGAATACCTTGATGACTTGGAGAGATAATGATTGGCAGAGTAATAGCTGTTTTCCTATCAGGAGGACACAAAAAAGGTAAAAACCCTACAGAGATGTGCAAATCCTGGCAGAGTTCAACAGATGGAGCCTGGAAGGGCAGATGGAACAAGCTGCACCAGTCCTTTTGCAAAGGGATGCTGTACTGTAAGCGTCAGCACAAGAAAGTCAAAGAGGGGGAAAAAAAGGGTGAGAAGAGGACCAGACGTGAGGGTTTGGAGAGGATCCCCTCTGAAGGATTTAAGGTTTAGAGCAGGAGTTTGGAGGATTATTGGCATGGTCAGGATTTTTCACTGAATTACATGATCTTCTACTGCTACAAGTGTCACAGCTTAGAAGCAAAGAGGCTGATGTCAGGTTGCTCAGCATTAAAAAACACATACTACAGATTTATACACAGGTATTTACTGCAATAATGAAAGGAACTATAAAAGGACAGAGAGTAGTAAAGGTTTACAGTCCTGTGGGATGCATATTTTTCTGGCAACCGCTAAATATTTAACCTTTTTTATGTGTAGTATTAATAGAGTTCATGCTTTAAGAAATATCTGGTGGTAAAACTTGATGTTACCAACCAGATGCATGTATTTTTTTAAAATTGCACAATAACAGATAAAAAGATAATTAAGATGGAAAAAGGTTATAAATTTCAAAAGCAGGATTTAACAAAATTATGAAGCAAAACACCCCAGACTATTATTTCTACACATTGAACCACGAAATCATATGATATCACCAAAGGTAGTAAGAACTAAAAGTAGACTGTAACAATGGTAATTAACAGCTGGGATCAACATAAGGAAGCAGGTTTTAAGATAATTTGTTGGCTTTAGTAAACACTAAGCTGGACAAGTGACTGTAGACAGATTTCAGCATGGATTTTGAAGCGTTTTCATCCAGTATGAAAATTTGTTTTCAGTGAGGAATGCAACTCTGAAGGTGATTAAAACAACAAAGGTCAACACATCAGGTCCAGGTGACCTTAAGCAACTCTATTAAAAGCGTTTGTGCACAAGACTGGACATTTCCTACACAAGGGGTCCCCAACCTTTTTATCCCATGAACCGGACTTAACCTCGAGCCCTGGTTTTTCTGCTACCACCTTAAGTATGCCAGCGGAAGCAAACAGACGCTTCTTGTTTTTCAATATACAGTCATAGTCAAAAAATTTGAGAAATCATTAAAACGTTTATTTATTTCCGTAACTCAGTTCACAAAGTGAAACACATTATGTAGATTAATTAAACACAAACTGATGTTTTCATGCCTTTATTTTTGTTAATTAGGATTTTCTGCTTACAGCTGAAGGAAACACAACATTTAGGATTAGAATATTACATCAGACCAATAAAAAAACAAATAATACAGAAATCCGGGCTTAAGAAAAGCTTGTTTAAGACGTTTAAAGGTTATTTTCAGATCTTTTTAATCTGACAAACGAGCCTCATCGGAATGCATGTTCTTGAATATGTCAAGGCGCTCATACGCTCCACTCATCGATACCATGGAAATAGCTACACATTTATTGGATGATCCCCGGCCTGATACCAGTAGACCCACGGCGTGATACCTATCAATCTAGCCCAATCTTTTTTTTTTCCAGACTACACATCCTTCATGTTATTGTTGTTTTGACTCAAATGTGAAACCCTCTATCATATCAGTAATAAAATCTTAAAATAGAAAACGACCAGGTAATTGACTGGTCATTCTCCTGTATCTATGGCTCATAAATGTAAGGCTTCACCCCTTATACCTCCTTCCTTTCCTAACAATTGTGCTTAGTTTGTCCTAATCTCTACCTGTCAAATCTGAGTAAAAATCCTAATAATATACCAGATTATTGCTAGTTATAAGACTCTTCCTTACTGTTTTGACACTGTGATTGCCTCTAGGTCTGTGCCCCTGATGCAACATTCGGTTAGCTTTGGCTATTTCCACATTAGTTTTTTTTTTAACAAAACTAGTGCACTATTTTTTTTAATGATGTCAAAATTACAATCTACTCCCAAGAGACCTCAAATCTTTATTGGACAGGGGTGTATAGTGGTAATATTTGGGCCTTAAAATTTATATTTTCTGTGTGGCATTGATCCTTAAGTTAAATTACTGCAGCTCTGACACCCAGAGTGCAGTGAGTTACTGTTTGATGATGACCCCCATTTTGGTAGAGGGTAAATGCAAAGAGGCTTGAGCTGCAGACTTTTACCTTTTGTTACACATATATTTCATCATATTGAAGTGATGCAATGCTGTGATAATGACTAACAACTGCACATTATTTTTTTAAAGGCATAAAGGTGATGTTGAGTTTAAAATTGTAACTGTTAAATCACTTGTTGCTTCCCTGTCTGACATTTCAAGATATAATTGGCAAAGCTGGTGTAGGGATACTATTTTTATATTTTGCTACATTTAAAAGACAATGGCCATTATTAATGCAGAGACCTTTAGTATTATAAAAAGAGACAATCTGTCTAGCACAGTACTAAGAAAATCCTCACTACTTCATACTGTGTTCCAACACACAGCAATTTAACCAAATTGGATACCCTGTAAAATATGTTTACATTTTGCAGCTTCCTATGAGCAGAATTGGAGCCTGTTCATTTAAACATGACACGTTTTAAATTAGGAAAAGATAAACGATTTAAAAATAAATACCATCAAATCTGCACTCATGTCTTGTTTTAAATGTACGCAGAGATGACACGCTGGAAATGTTTCCTCAGTTCTGTAACATCAAACTGTAGAGATTTTTCTTTTACCTCCCATGTCCTCCTTCTCATTGTGCACAGTGTCAGGATAAACCTGGGTCCTGGTCCAGCCTTGTTTGTAACAGCTGTTTTCTCACGTTTAATTATTGCTCTTAACTGCAGATGGAGGCACATTTAGATGAGTAGCTATGTTCATAGTCATTCCTCAACTTATGAAATCAACACAAATCTGCCATACGTAAATGGCATGTCCTCTTATCTCTCCCATTTTGAACAGTGGGAAAGAAATGGGCATTTACAAAATGAGATATATTGCTTTGTATCAATCAAAGTTTGGCTGTAACAGACAGGACAGATAATAAAGAGTATTGTTTTTCTCTGTATTTATTAAGTCAGTTAATTTATGTTTAAAATATTGCTAATATACCTGCTAATTAAAAGTTTGTGTGTGCAGTCTTTTTAATCTAAATACATGTCATATACACATGCTTTAAGACTGAACAATACACCACTTCTGTGGGTGTGGCTATTGAGACTTAAAGAGGCTGCTTGTATATATTTTGTGGCTCTTTTTGAATCAGATTGACTGGATATTTAAGCTCATATCTGCCTTATGTTTGTAACTATTGTCTTTATTATAAAACTGCTCTAACATTCTGACAAATATTTTCTTACTCAGGTGATCAACACATATCAGCCTTAATAGAATGGTGTGTTCTCTTGTCTTTCCAATTTTGATATGTGGTGAATAGAAATGGGCCTATATCATGGAATAGTGAAAAGATCTTAGACACTCTTATCAATTTAAAATGTAAAATATGGCTTACAACAATGCTCCAGTCAGATTTATTTTAAAGGAAATGTGAAGGGTGTCACTAATTCTGGCACCACTGATTTTGTTTAAAACAATTATTTTGTGATGTAGGATTTTTTCCTTCTGAAAATAAGTACTCAAAATAAAGGTTGGATTTTCTAAAATTTCTATTGTGAGATTATGCTACTGCAGTAAAACCAATTAATATGTTTTAGGGCTTTCACACGTCTTTACTAGCGGAGTTAATGCATGTGGATGGCACTGTATCTGAGCTTAATGTCATTCATTTGATCTGATAAAAATCATTTCTAAAAGTCCTTATCTTTTCTGTTTTGTGTTTGTCCTTTTTAGATAAACCTTAAAATATAAACATAAAACAAATCTGTATAGTTATGTTTTCTATCAGTGAAACTCTACAGATTGAGGTTGGCCAGTCTTCTAGTGCATCAAATAGTACCTCGATAGTACCTGCCACTTAAACTGAGTGAGGAAAAGAGAGAAGAGTTGCTTGAGAGACTCTACTATAAAAAGTTATTAAAACGTAAGGAGAACTAAAACTACAGCCGTGACCTGGGCAGGATCCATCTAAAGGTGTTGCTGTCCTTTCAGACCAAGTACTTTTCACATCAGTGAACAGCATCTGAAATGCCCAAGGTCCTGAAAGATCTATTTAGGTCTAATATACACCAGATAATATATGTGCACACACAATATTCTCTTGTAAAAGGAGATCAATAACAATAATTTTTTCAGGACCTGTGGGCTTTCCTGTCAGTTTTGTTGGAGGGCAAGTTAACTTTATCATTGTTATAAAGCACAGCATTAGACGACTCCAGCCTCTGTACAACTAATAGCCTACCATTGGGCATGCAAGACCTTTACTCAATAACAGCAGAATATGAAATGATAATGACTTCCTTTTATTGAAACTTAGTAAAAGGTTGAATATTTTCCTAATAATACGTTGGGGTAGAAGTGCGTTAAAGTTATAGTAAAAAAGAATACATTGTAAAAGTAATTGCACCCCTTTAAATTTTCCACAATTTGTCACAAAGCAACCACAAACTCCATTTGGCATGTGTAATAGTAGAACAGGAAGTAAGAAAATAAAAATTATTTTGACTATTCCGAATAAAAGGTATAGTGTGCATTTGTATTCAGTCCCCTATACTCTGCTACCCCTTCAGAAGCCATCTAATTAGTAAAATAGATTCCACATATGTGGTAAATTGTGTCAGTGGTTTTAATTTAGAAAATAATAAAGTATACCGTCATCCAAAGGTCACAGACCCCCACTGATAGTCATAAACAAAAGAAATATCGTAATTCTTAAAATATAGTTTTGCAGCACAAACCATTTACATCATTTTTGTGGGATTTGAATAATGTGAAGGGACCTGGTTGACCTTTGATGACCTTTCCTTAAACGTCTTAAACGTTAAAATATGTTTAAAAGGACAAAAAAAAAAAAAACAGTTTTGGTGTAAGTATAACGTAGCACATCCCTCCAGAGTTATTGTCACCTTTGACACCATTTTTGTTAGATTTAAAGAATGTGGATGGGCCATCTTGTCAATAAGTAGTGACTTACGGGGGTCATTTCATATTTTTTGCAACAAATTAAGAAATCCTTTTTCTTTGTGCTCCTTAATGTTGGTTTCTCACATAATGTCTCAATAAAACACTTTAACATTTGTTGTTTTTAACGTGACAATGTGAAAACGTTCAAGGGTAACAAATGCTTTTGAGAGGCATTGTATATTAGCTGAAAGCTTGGTAAACTGGGTTGTTTTGTAAATAAGCATATTAAAAAATAACACGAAGAAAAGTAGTCTTGAAACATTTCATATAAACACTTATTTGTGTAATTGCTCTTCTTTATCAGCTATGGCAGATCTTTTAACTGCCTGGGATGCAGGGGTATTGATATAACAAAAACAAACTGGAAACATGTAGCCTCTTTATACATATTACATCATATTGCCTGTGATCAAAGCAAAGAAATATCCTATTTCAAGCCACCACGTGTGCCTCCATCTCATCCCTCCCCTCACTCAGTGGTCTGCACATGTTAGCTGAGATGTGAAACACAAAAGCACCAGCGTAAAGTTAATGCTATGATCCATGATTTGGAGGTAAAACACTTTATCAACATTTCCTCAGGGCAACAATGTCAGATGCATCCTCACAATGTGAAAGATAAATGGTCCAGGTTTCCACGCCACGTGTGCTTCAGGGCCTAGTGTCCCTAAAGCCACATAAACACATGCTTCCCAGCTTAAATACACACTGCTTGGACTAGTAGGGCTCATCAGGAGTGGTTTGATGTGATTAGTGGTGACTGAAAGGACATTACAGAGGATTTTCTGGACTGACCTGCTGATTTTCTACTTATGTTCGCTTGGATAAATACAATTAAACATAGATGTGACGATCAGTGATTAGAATAAATTACCTCCTTGTTCTGATACGGAAGGAGACTGAGTTTATCCATAGTTTTGAGTGTGATACAGTGTTTGCAGTTGCTGTGTGACTTTGCCTGAATTTGCACATCAAAGAGAGATTTTTTTATGTGTTACCATATATGAGGAAGCTTAATTTTTCTGCCTTGGATCTGAAAGATATTGACAAGAAAATACAGCTCATGTGTCTGTATCCAGCTGTTGCAACAGGTGCTACCCACAGATAAAACTTTAGAGAGAGAAATAGGGTTTTCAGTTGAAGGATAGATGTTTCTTATCTCAGATAACCACTTTACTCCTGCCATAACCTGTCTCTGCCACTTAGTTCAACTCTTCTGGTTGTGTGTGTTAGAGCCAAGTGTGGTGTTGTTGTTTGGCATGGATATGTTGAAACAGGCTCCATCATTGCAGTTTTTTGTTAAAAGACAAGGCAAAGCAAGTTTATGTCATACACAAGGTAATTAAAAGTGCCTTGCATGAAAATAAAGCAACAAAGGTTAGAAAAAAATGCATTAAAACAAGAAATGCATTAGAAGAATAATATGATTCCTTAATCAGTAAGAGTGGGAGAACAGGTGAATCAATTTTCATTCTAATGCAACAATTAAAAGCATAATTATACATGCATTTCCCATGGCTGTTGTTGTCATAAGAAAATAGTAATAAACAGACATTTCTCTCCTCAGTGACACTTTATAGCTCATGTTTTGAGATCCCAAAGCATGCCAAGTCTAGAAAAGATATATGGTCCCACTGGTCTATTCTGAGTTTGTCATAGAGTCTCTTTGCAGTGCCCAGAAAACCTCCACAGGGAGGTTGGAGCTTTCTCTGTTCAGATGTCTGAGGCAGCATAACTGACTCCTTTCGATGTGGAGGTGCAGCTGCTCTTCAAGCTCCCCTTGGGTGACGAAGCTCCTCACCCTACCTCTAAGAGTGAGCCTAGTCACCCTACAGGAGATACTTATTTCAACTGGTTGTATCCAGGATTTTGTCTTTAGGTGACAACACATATTTTATCACCATAGGTGAGAGTTGGGACATAGACAGGCTTGTAAATCAAGAGCTTTGCTTTCTGGCCCACACTGGAGCAGCATCCACATTATAGCAGAAGAGCCACCAATCTATTTATCCATCTCCCATTTCATCCTACCATCACTCATCCTGTCCATTAATAGGACAAACAAGATTGGGGACAAGAGGCTGTTGTGGGAGGTTTAGGGGCACAGCTATTTTCATACAAGGGCCAGGTAGCCATTAAAAGCAACCCAGGTATTCCAAGCTCCCACAACACCTCCCACAACATACTTTGAGGGACATAGCTGTAAGCCTTTTTCAGATCCACTAAACACATTTTGAGAGTATAACTAAACTCCAATGACCAATGCAGCAATTCTGCAAAGGTAATAATCTGGTCCAGTGTTCTACAGCCCCCCCAATCCAAACTTCAACATTCAGACAGAGCCTCCTTTCCAGTGGCCACAATCAGCTTTCCCCAGGAGGCTGAGAACTCTCTTTCTTTTAAAAGATGGGGACAACACCCCGGACTGCCATTTCACAGGTGTTGTCCCAGTCCTCCATACAATATCAAAGAGTCTGTTAGTTACCACAGCTCCATAATGTGCAGAGCCCTCAACAACTTAGGGTGAATTTAGTCCACACCTCCACTTTCTAACCACCTCAGCGACCTCAGATTTGTCCACAGACTTTGCCTCCTCCACAGAGGATATAGTGATTAAAGAGATTCTAAAGGTGTGCCCAACAGTATTTTCAGTCTGGCTCTGCAGTTCCCCCTCCCAAACCTAAACACAGCTTGTGATGCTTCCTGCTTTCCGTTTTCTGAGTTTTAAGTCGCCGGATGGCTTTCCAGAATTTCATTCAGCACAGCCTAAAGTAATTTTATTTAAATTTGTTTTTCAGACTTTTTTTGTAAACAAATCTCGAAAACCATATATTGTTTTATTTCCACTTCACAATGTAAATCTTAATTCACTGCTCACTATAGTAAACAACTGAATGTCCATTACATATGGACTACAAGTTCTTTCATGCATTGGATTTCAACACCTGCTGAGTTGTTGGCAGCTCCCCTGCAATCATTGCCTCGCTCATTATAGGAAGAAAGATACCTTGGGCTGGCTTTCTCCCTTTCAGTCCAGTCCTTTGAGTCTATTTCAAACATCAGTTCACCAGACAGCCACAGCAATTGGTCCCTCTAAAACCTCAGGCCTCCCTGTGTGACTCTGCCCAATAGATTATAGCGTTGAACATCAAAGTACCATACAAAGAACGTTCAAATTAAATCATGATTTGTATATAGCAACTCCTGAAAAGGCCCATGTAAAAACAGATACAGTAAGCAGTGTGTTTGCTATATTTTTCTAACAAAAGTAAACTTTTCATGATTTCATTTTCAAACTCAACCTTTTTGTGTTTTATAATAACAGCTGTACCTTTGCTTTATGAATGGAAGCTATTTTTTCCACAAATCTTGGGAAACTCCTTAGTTGAAGAATCCTGGAATAGATCCTTACCCAAATTCTCAAAATCAAACAAAGAACTAAACAGAACATGAAGACGAAGCAACCCCCCACAGGAATATATTTAGAGAGTCATGATCCTACAGGCTTGTCTGTGGGTATTTCTTCTGGAAAAATTGGCAATGGCTCCTCTCTGTTTATAAAACCGGCAGGTCCAGAGCATGGGGTGAAGACTGTAGAGATCTCGGATGTTTGGCAAAGTCACCGATGGTAACAGGAGGATACTTCATCATAGTCAAAGTCACTGTCAGGTAGCTGAGACCTTGCCAGCTTTTTCAATTTCTCCTAGCCTTATAGCAATTTGGCCAGACGAGAAATAGAAGTTGCATTCCAATCTGTGCGTAATTTTATTTATATAAAGCAGTGGAGGGAGTGACCTAAATGGGGCTGAAGGACACCTGCATTGAGATAGCCAATAATACAGGCAAAGGTGCTATATTACATAACTGCCACTGCAGAAATATCTCTTTAGTTGCTCCGAGGAGGTCACCAGATGGCTTCAAAGTCACGAGCCTTAATCTCTCACATTCCAATAGGCTATTAAGTGAGCACTGTCTCTACAAAACTGGCATCTAGTGTTACAAGGCTTGAAAAGGGTGAAAAGGACCCAAATCCAGAATTATGTTTGGAGATAATATGGAAACAGAAGCCTTTAATTAAACCTAATGGCACTTAAAACACAAAACAGACAAGAATCCAAAGTTCAGAGAAAAGTTAATGAACTGATGAAAGTAATGAAGTGAAACATCAACTATACAGGATTAAACTGGAAACCACTGACAAATAATTACCTGACTAGCAAATAAGTTTAAATACTGTTGGGAAAATAAGGTGGTTGATTTCAAGTGACTGTTAAGCAACAAGCAATGGGTGAATGAATGAATATCCAACTACTAGAAAGAGCAACTTTTAACTTTAAATGGCAATGACAAAAAAATAGAAAACCAAACAAACATCAGAATAAATAGGCTCCTTTCCTACATAATATGAGTAATTAATAATATAATAATTTCATGAGAACAAATGTATAAAGGAAATTATGTTTTTTTCGACCTGATGCAACGTGTCTGCGGTTTATTTAGGCTGAGAAAGAGAGAGCAAGACTTTTAGCAGATAACAGGAAGATAAAGTTTATTTGTTTAATCATTTTGAGTTTTTAACCTCTGTCTGTTACGGAAGATGCTGGATTTAAATATGTCAGCTTTTTTGGAATTTCAGATTAGGATCTACATTCTGCAAGAATATAAAGGCAGTTTCTATATCTATCTATAAAATTCCAAAATAACTTCTGTTTGCAAATATCTAAAGCTCTTGAAATATTTGATCTTTGGGATAATTATAGAACAGTTTGAACAGGAATGCACCTGCATGCAACACATCTTTCAAAACACCTATTATTCATGTAAACAGGAGTGTATTTAGGACAGCTGGCCTGAAAGTATATCCTTATCATTTATTTTAATTTCAGAGATATGAAAACATTTAGCTTTTTTTCCAGGCAATGCAAATGGGTCACGTTAAACTGAGCGGACAGTGAATATTTTTCAGTAATATTTGACAGTTTACTAACAAATTAAATCTAGTAGAGGAAGTGTTTCTGCGTCAGAAGACACCAGCAAAAACAAGTAAGAAAATGTTTTCCTTTTAACAGCCTACTGGTGTGATTCTGGTATTTATCCTGTCGCGGTACCTCGGTTTACTTGGTAATCCAGTCATGGCAGTTTGTCAGGATAGGTGGTATTCACTTGAAGCATGTCAAACAGCGGAACTAGGCTAATGGATTTCCTGTGTGTCCCTCTGGGTTGCTTCACTATCGACAGAAGAGTGACTCAACTCCTGCCATTCACAATCCGGGAGCTGATAACGCGGGAAGGCAAAGCAGACAGTGCGACAGTTCACCTGTCACTCCTGCTTCTGTTCCAAATGGCTACTGTTGATTTAACTGATTGGAGGCAGGCCCACTTAAACCAAACAGTGTCTGTGTCCCACTGAGAGTGTTATGGAGACAAAACATGCTGGTATAATCGGCCTCTTGTTTACTCTAACATGCCAGACGTGACCTTTGGTGGGAGTTTAAAAAAAACTAGAGGGACCCAGCAGAGACTGAGTTGGGCTTAGGAGAGGACGCTCCTGCATGTGTTGACATTACTGGCCATCTGCTTTAACTGGTCAACTGGGATGTAGGCTAGAAGCAGGTACTTAAGGCTCTGCGAGCAGCTCTAGTGGGCTTCATTAAAAAGAGGAGTTTAAGGCAGTTCAGGGGCATTAGAAAATAGATTCAGTAAAAGATACAATATGACTTTTAAACAAAGAAACCTGACCTGGTACATGTACAATACTAAAATGTGCAGAACATATTTTTTGCAGTGAAAGCTTCAGGTGCTCTTGCTTAATAGTTAAGCAGTTTGGAACTTATCATAAACTGTGCATCTGAATATTAGAAACAACAAATTAACAATAAAAAGGTCCTTAAGTTGTGTTCTAACCTAATCTTGACAAATTCTTCAAAGTTTCAAAACTGTTAAGACTTACCTGAGGTTATTTGAGTTTAGGATATGTTAATATCAGTCGTCATCAGCATGAATGTCATTAATGTTTGGATTGTAATAATATTCTTAAACTTCCTCCTTAAGGGTGGACTGATTACGCAACATCCGACTACAATAAGTTTTAAAAACAATAATTTGTTGTACAAGTTTGAATTTACAGTATATGTTTTCCTTTGCTTATATGGTCAAAATTCAACATACAAGCTAAAATATATACATTTTGGATAAATTACTCTTATCGAGTAGCACTTTAGCCGCATGCTTTTGGTAGCCAAGTAGAAGCGACTGTATTTCTTGTTGGCTATTTGACACTGAGGATGCTGGGAAATCTTATTTTAATTAATCCTTTTTCTTACACAGACTGAGCTTTTTAACACAGTCCATACATTTCTAATAGGGTTAAACTGAGGTCATTCCAGAATCTTAATGTTGGCTTGCTTTATCCATTCCAAAAATGAGTATTGATCTGTGTTTCAGATCATGTACAGTTGGAAGTATTGAGTTGTTTATCTGAGGTGAAGATGAAGTATTTCTAGGTAGTCCTCTTCCTTAATCATTCCACCTACTTCATGCAGCGCCTCAGTACCCTCAGCATATTGCGTCCACCACTGTGCTTGACAGTTGGTGCAGTCTTCTTTGGTTTGAAAGCTTATGAAATTTCCCCACTGTGGGAAAATAAAGGATTTTTTACTCTATTAAAAGAATGGATCGTACAACCTTTTCCTTTAAGTCATTTGGATAGTCCACATGGACAATTGCATATTTCAATTGAGCTTTAAGGTTTGGGTGAGATGGTTGAACCTTGAAAACAGCTGGGTGTTCCAACAACTTAAAGATCCCAAATACACACCAAAACTTGTTTTGGAAAACTTTTTAGGATTTTTATTGGCATCCCCAAAGCCCCAATCTCAGTGTGATTGAAGTTAGGGAATCGATGACTGTTATTATTTCACACTTTTATGAAGCGGTAAAAAAAAAAAAGTACTTACGGAAAATCAGTCAATCAAAAATAATAGGTAAAATATATGATTCCTGGTTTAATGTGACATTAATAGCAAAGCAAAGCCAACACTAACTGTGTATTAACCTTTCAGACTTTTTGTGCATGGACTGCAGCATACTTTAGTCAATAATGGGAGTAGACAAATCTAGCGAGGCAAAATTTCTTGTCTGAGCTAAAGAGCCGTAACTTTCCACTCAAAGCTAGTCATGGAAGGACAAATATCAAACAGAATTTGCAAATTTGTGTTTCTGTATTAGTATTAATGTATGTTGCTGTTAAGCAGAAAAATAATATTTTCCACAGCGAATAATTTAAAAAATATATCTTAATCACGGAAGTTGGCTTACTTTTGCATGTTTTAAGAAATGTTTAGTAAGTGTAGTTTTTGTTTTGTGTGTATGCACTTAAACAACAATCTGTAAAATCAGATTGCTGTTTTACTCTGGATTAATAATCACAAATTTCTCAAGGTGCTTCTGTATCAGTGTGGCACTCTTCCAATATGTCATTTGGCTTTAGATTATGAACTGGGATCAGAATGAATGACTGCATGTCCCATTACTCACGCTGCTGGGTTTGCATTTTGTCCTCCGTTGTGGAGCTAAACTGCGGTTGTTTTTAGACAAAAGGAGAAAAAGAAAACTGCCAAGAGTGTGTTTAAGGCAGAGGGAAACAGTGTGACATTTTTCCTTCAACACCCTGCTCATTTTTGTCTTGCTCCTCCCTAAATGAGAATGAGTTTGTGAAAAACTAGTTACTGCCAGTCGCATAGCATGCAGCAGAAATAATGCACTGTAATGACATGTTAAGATTCAGAGTGAGTGAGTTGGGTCCAGCAGGACAGCAGAGTGGCCTCAGTCCAGCTAAGTGATGGTCTCAGCTCAGCTCCATCTGCCCATTGTGTTTGCCCTTGGCAACTCAACATAGTTGCTGGTGATGGTGAGTTAATGAGGACTGTGGAAAGGTTAAGTAAACAGGAGTGGCCAGTCTAAGAGGAAAATTACTACTGCCATCATCATAGAGGGTTGCTCAGCAGAGCTGGGGCAGCTCTCATCATTATGTCATTTATCAGCTCTGATTTTAATGATGCGTGGGTACTACTGAACTGTGTAATGCAAGCAGCATGCGAGTATACACCTCTGGCTGCTAAGATATATTAAACCTTTTTACACTTAAGACTGCACCATTTGTAAATTGGTACACATTCCCTGCTTTGTTCTGTTTTGAGTAGGCATGGGCTAGTTACCAGTATCAATGTATATCAACAATTTAAAGATTGTTGCCTTGCAGCAAGAAGGTCCTGGGTTCGATTCCCGTTCAGGGGTCTTTCTGCATGGAGTTTGCATGTTCTTCCCGTGCATGCGTGGGTTCTCACCGGGTACTCCGGCTTCCTCCCACAGTCCAAAGACATGCCTGTTAGGTTAATTGGTCTCTCTAAATTGCCCTTAGGTGTATGTATGAATGAGTGTGTGCATGGTTGTTTGTGTGTTGCCCTGCGATGGACTGGCGACTTGTCCAGGGTGTAACCCGCCTCTCGCCCATAGACTACTGGAGATAGGCACCAGCTTCCCCGCGACCCACTATGGAATAAGTGGTAGAAAATGACTGACTGACTGACTGTTTCAAAACTAGGAAAGAATTCCTACATTCCTCCTTCCTTGACTGTATGGAGCTTAGATAAATTTAGGTCTGACCCTTCCCCACCCGTTGCTGCACATCCCAGCTCAGCTAGCTAAAGAAGGCTATTACTTTCTTCCTTTGCTCATAGGCCAGACAAATTTAGCTGAAATAATTCCAGTCACGAAAAACAGTCAGTGACGGTGTGGAAACTCTTTCTTTGTGTTTGGATTTTTTTAAGTAACATTCTGTAAAGTTATTATCAGTCATATTCCCCTCAAACTGTAGTACTCTGATGTAATATCAGTGAGTTTGTAGTAAGGTAAAATCAATTACAGTTTGACAAGAGACTTCAGGAGTAGAGAGAATTGTTTGTATTTTCTCAGTTGAACAACATCTCTGTTAATACACTAAAATTACACTGACAGTTTTGACTATATCAGTCCACCGCATCAGCTGATCATAAATCCACCAGGGTAATTTACAAATAAATACACCTAGAAAAGAACAAGAATATATTATTCTTAGTGCCATTGTAGAAATGAACCTGAAACAAAATAAAAAATGTTACTCCACTCTTGCTGACCTAGAGCGGACTGACTAATCGTAGCTGATGAGCTGTATTGATACAGCATGCAGCCTCATCAAACATTATTTATTAGTGTAGTAACTCATGGAAAACAGGAACAAACACTTCAATTAATAATTTTATGTTACTGTTGTGCTCTACCTACCCAAGACAGAAATTATTTGAACCACAACAGCAGCTCTAGGTTAAAAAAGGTGCCCAAATATTAAGGTATTCCATAATGTTTAGAGGTTATAGTTTTCTTTGGGTGTATGGAGCATACAGCATAACGTTAAACAGTATTGCCCATCCCCTACACGTTTGTGATCACTGGTGGTCAGCTGGCTGATCAAGCTACAGCTTTCTGGAGTTTATAAGAAACAAATCTGGCTGTATTTAGATTTTTTTAATGAGAACCTCAGACTGCCATGGTATGGAAACTATAAAAGCATTATTTAACACTGTTTTTAGGGTAACTCTGTTTTAAAACCAGAGCTGGCAAGCCACAGGCTTGTTAAGTAGCCGACGGCAGCATCTACTGGAATGCATAACACAACTTATTAAACAGGTAATAACAGTTTGTTATACCTGTGGTACTCTATGAAGACCAGAAAGGCAATACAGTATAATACTGTGTACAAAAAGACTCTTGAAATTAGCTGAATTTAGCATGTATTTATTCTGTTTTGCTGAACTATTCATCAAAAATAACAGCCGGGTTGCATAAATTGCATTATTATACCTGTAATAAATATAATGTATCATTTAAGCAGAGGTAGGGATAATTTTTAGTTTTCTGTTTTAAACAAAATATATTAGATTGTGCTATACAGTTGTTTTGAACTGTGATCTATTTACTTATGGTTATACTGTGAGAGTCTCATACTGGCCAATGCCTAGTTTTGAGTTTTACTCTTGTTCTGCAGAGTTTTACTGGGAAAATGACGACATTTATCCCTGCCATTTCTCATTTCATAGAACTGGTTCTTGGTATTTCTCCTCGGGATGAGCAGAATTTGCCGACTTCCTACATACCTTGATGGATGATAGGATTGTTATTCAGCATTCCTGAGCTCCACTCTGTTGCCTAGCGGCTGTCTCCTCCGATGGGCATTGCTCTCCGGTCGGCTGGAAGAGTCACCTTTATCCGATTGAAATAAATGAGATATACTAAAACTGAGACATTAATTACAAAGTTTATCTCCTGGCTAAGGTACACTAATAAAGGTCTCTAATAAGGCATCCATCATACCCAGACTCGTGTGGATGTAGCTAAGGGCACTGGCCAGAGGTCACTAAATTTGATGAATGACAGTATATATGATGCAACAAAAGTTACAGATCTCCTCGTCACATAGAGACGTTTGTGCTCCAACAAAAACTTGAAATTTGAGTTAACTTTAGATTTCTCAGCAAAATAACTTACACACATTGTTTACACACAATGTGCTTACTTGTCAAATCAGAAAACCAGCACAACTGTAGCCACTATTTTTGTGGGCTTGCCTGCAGACAATTATGACAAATGTGCAGTCAACGCTCCAGGCTCTCACCACTGACTGCTGCAGGCCAGCTCAGAAATTGGCCGTGCTGGCTCAAAAGATAAACCTGAAGAAACAACCAACAGGACAGTGAGAGTTGCTTGGAATTTATTTAGCCTTTCTGTGGCCCTAACCCTCGGGCGGGGGAGATTTTCAACCAGAAAATTATATCTTAAAAGTAATTTTTTTTCCACATGATCCATTACTGTCAATAACCGACTTGCAGTTATGTTTTTCTTTAGACACCTGCGATCAAGGATGATAGCACCACAATCCCTTGCTTGTTTTATTTTGTGTCCCTGAAGAAAAGTGGATCAACAGGAAAACGCAGAATCTTTGATCTTTGCTCAAAGATGCAATGAACAAAAAACGTTGACTTTTTAGCAAGATGTAGGAAATATATATATTTTAGACAGTTATTCAGCAAAGTGCTTCTTTGAACATTCACTAGAGGCTGCAGGTCATCCCTTTTGAATAACTCAGCGGTTGTGACCTGATCCATAATCAGGATAAACTCCAGCCGTGTTTACTGGCTCTAAACACCAGTTTCATTTTAAATTAGATGTTATGGCTGAGATGTGTGGTTCTTCAAACACTTGGATTACAGGTGAAGTTCAAGGTGATTACATTATCTCTCCTCTGAGGCTTGTGGTGTAAAAAAATATAGAAATAAGCAAGCAAAGCATAAAAACAAAACTTTCAGGAGAAAGACTATTCTAGGGCAAGTTTTTTTTATTTGTTTTTGTCAATTTAAATGATTACAAGTCAAAGTGCAGAGCAATGAAAACAACTCCCCATTATGTTCTTCCAAGTCATCAAGTCTTTTTGTTTCACAGAAAAGTAAATCATCCATGCAGTGCAATTTCACTGACCATATTGTGGCTTTTGGCAGTGACTCAGAATGACTGTCTGACATCTCCACTTGTTTCTTTGCTAAGATTGTACCAGCTGTCCCCCGTTAGCTTTATAATGTGCTCTTTGTTAACATTTTATCGAGTGTCTTGATAATGGCAAAACTTGAGGGCAGACTCCATCCGGCACTTGGCTGCAATAACAGACTGTGCCTGTGTGAAAGAGAAAGCGGACAGAGAGAAGACAATGGGAAATCTGCTGTTAATCGCCGCTAAATGTGATGCTAATAAAGTGCAGCAAGTCAGAGGATATAATAGGGTGGGGCCAGTTACCAGGATCAAAGTTGTTACGAGTAATGCTTTTAAAATCGTGACAAGTTTCAAAAGCCCTTAAATTAGATGCCAGAGGAAGTGTCAATGGCCAGAGTTTAAACTATTTAGAAATATTTTAAGTTTATGAAGAGTGTCCACATTCATTTACTCTACATGACATGTGGAGTAAAGCCGAGTATAACAAGGATAACAAGCCGAGCAGATAGCTCAGGCAGTTATACTTGTGTGTCTCTATAAAGAGAACAATCATAAATAAAGTTGAATATAGTCCACAATAAGCACTTAAAGAGTATTACTAAATATATCTTGGCTTTATTCTATGTTTTTGGTTGAAGAGCATTCATTCATTCATTTTCTATACTCGTTTATTCCATAGTGGGTCACAGGGGAGCTGGTGCCTATCTCCAGCAGTCTACGGGCAAGAGGCAGGATAGACCCTGGACAGGTCACCAATCCATCGCAGGTGTATATCATATTTCTTTACAGTTGTGCCTTTTCATTTGTGTTCTAGCTTGCAGTTCATAAGCTATGTTTATTTACGTGTCTGAAACAAAGCATTATTTGAAAACCAGCATTGTTCATCTTATCTGCATGGGCATATGTTAGCACTCAGATGTCTCCCGACAACACCTGTCTCACTTAAATTACCCTCCTTATATTAGTGAGCCATGCTCACCAACATGGAGTGCAAGTCTAATTTTCTCCATACAATCAGTCAATTTTACTCATGAGAACTTAACTATGCTACAAAAATGTAGTTGTCAAAAATGCTATTATGAAGAGTCCATCTGTAATGTCACTCCAACTTTATAAGTCCATCTGTAGTTAGTTTTCTACTAATGTTGTGTACCTGTGGAAAGTCACTTCAAGCTAAGGCCACACAAGTGTTGGTTGAAAGTTGAGATACTTATTTAAAATCGGAAAGCAGCTGTCTCTTCTTCATTTGGTTTAGAAAGAGAAAAAAAAAAACAGTTACAGCTAAAGCTTATAATTGTGGGAAAAGATGCAGCAAAAACTTTTAACCATAGAGGTTATTGACTTTGTACAATCTTTTTTGTACTGACAGAGGATACACAAAGTAAAAAACCCTCTAAAAAATATGTTCACATTTGCCTCATCTGGCTTTTGATTCCCTGCTTGAGGTCATAGCTATTACAGGATCTGGGTCTGTCCCCCTCTCTCAGGTTCAGATTGTTCTTTCCTTTAAATTCAAGATTTCGGTTGTTTCATACTCCTAAGGGCAAACCTGTTTCCAAGAGAGGAGAAATCTGTCTCCTTCACGTGTTTACTTCCACAGAACTTGGCCATGTTTTCTGCATAGATGATCCTTGTAGGAAAAGTGCTCAACCATCATTTTTGTGTCTGAAATAAGTGACCTTGCATCCATTCAACATATTCTCATTGAAAACATTGTTTTTGTCGGGGTCCTCTTTTAGTAACATATGCTACATCATCATCCATTTTTAAAAGTGCATATTCAGTCTGGAGGGTGAGATGCTTTAAATGCGTTTTTTTGTGTCAGAAAAGGGTTATAGTATTACCTTTTGCTTTGATAAACAATGAAGAGACTGATTCAGACTGATTTCAGGTTCTCTGGTTCTAAAAAACAATATTTATCATTTAAGTCTATGTATCTAAAACCAAATAGCATTAAATGTATTAAATAACATAAACTTTACTGAAAATATCAGTACCTTATATTATTTTAACTGTGGTAGGAAGCTTTGTTGCTTCTCTGGTTAAAATAAGAGCAAACTGATCATAATATATACTTTACTTTTAGATTTTTGTGTAGGTACAGTGATAGTATAGTATTGTTTCAGTTCTACTTTGAGAATCTCATTGCAGCCCTTGCTTGTATGCCTTTAAAACCTTTCCAAGGGCATACTATTCCCATATTTGTCTTTCCTAAATTGCTAAATGGTTGTATGTAGTAAACTACTGAAGTGTTTTGGGCCTGGACTGATTTTAGGAAACATAAGGCAGTCTTTTCAAAACAGATTCATAATATTTGCAATTAAAAATGCCTCTTAATCATTAAACAGGTGTCCTCATGCATGTCATACATAATACAAACATAAAAGCCCATTCATGAGTGAAAACAAAATGACCAGCATACTTAAGTATAACCCTTGCAATATGCAAAGTAGTTGCTCCCCCTCATATGCAAAACAGCCCTTTTACTTCTTGAAATCTATTATTCCCTTTCTTGCTTGCATATCCAATTACTAAATGAGCTCTGGCTCATTCCAGCAACAAAAAAAAATATTCTGTGGTAGTAATTAGTAACACCAGAGGGTAGCATGGCTTGTCTTGTTGCACATATAATGTCTCCCTTTGGTGTCATTACCCATTGAATCTGTGGCAGGTTGACTGTGCTGATCATCCAGTTAATTGTGAACTTGTTTCAATGCAAGAGAAGAACAGTTTTCATACTGTGTTTGTGCACAGGTGAACAGGTGACTAATTAAATGTATATGAATTTTTATTTTTTATTTTAGACCAACAGAATGTCTTGGCTGAGAATCATACAACAGAAACCTTCTTGTATGGTATTTATCTAGGATTGTTTAGTTGCTGATGCATGCTGACGTTGGAGGTTGTCTTGAAAGGACAGTGCCATATTGTCGAATAAAAAATAGTTTTACACTCACATTTTCCTGCCTCTTGCTGTAACAGACGTCCACCCCTGCAGGCTGACCAAAGCTCTGTGGTTTGCCCTGGGCAAGCTGCCTTGCTTCTGCCTCTGCAGCTCATCTGTCACTGGCCAGACTTAAAGCTGCTGGAACTTTGCCTGAAGACTTTTAAAACTCTCTGGCAAGAGGTCATACATTAAATTAGAATGCCAGTAGGGGACAAATCTTGGTAGTGGAACAAGAAGAAAGTATTAAACTGCATATACGTATATGACTACAGAAACTTAAACACTGCTTGCCTCATTGATTTGGGCCAGGCCTATTATAAGAGATGCCAGCTTTTCTAGAAATAAGAAAATTCAGACATTGTGCCTAAGTTGGTTGTTTATCTGACCACTTAGATTTGATTTTGACTTGTGATTTTACAGGTTCATGTCATTTTTCTCTTCTTTATGTTTATGTTTGAAAAGTTACATACTTTGTGAGTGGTGAAATTAGTTTTTAGAGTAATGTTTTCATTGCAGCATGAATATGTCCTAAAATATCATGATACTCCTAACTAATCTAGCGGTTACAGCAGCGTGCTTGCATTCTGAGAAGGCTGCAAGTACCTGGTTTGAATCTGACTGATTACCACTCTGGCTTCCTGAGCAACACCCCCAAAATGCTCAGCTAGACAAATTTCATTGGAATGTACAATGGCAATGACAAATAAATAAAATAAAGAGTAAGATTTAAAAAGATAATAAAAGCACATTTAAGCAAACACTGAATTTACAATGACTAGGTTTAACATTACAACTAGTTCTAAATGTGTTCCACCTTCACAACAAAAACAAATTGGACCTTTCAGTGCATAGTAAAAGAACAGTTGTGGTTCTTGAATTAAGGATGCCTGGGGCAAACTCCTTCTTCTGTATCCCTTACTGCAAAAACCAGTAACTTTTTATGCTATACCTAATTGATCCATTAAATAAGTAATAATATTGTGATTTTTTTTAAATAACTTAATCCAGGTCTGACCAAATCAATTTAAAATAAATTATTGAAAACAAATCATGAAATACCACTTAGTTTAGTGCTGAATTAGATTAAAATGTATGCATCTTAAACCACCCTCCTTTTACAGTCACATTTTCTTGCAGGAGTATCTGGAACACAAGGGGGCATCCATTTCTCACCGACTGCCACATATTCCTACAAATAAGCTACAGAAAACTCATTCAGGGTACTTCTGACAGATAACCTTTTTTATAACACTCACCAAATTTGTGCCATCCTGAGGGCAGGCCATATTCCCCACATCAAATACTGTAAAAAACAAAGAACAAATTAGCTGTAATTTAGGGTTACAGATGCAGTTTATCTTTTATAGATTTTTTACTTTTGGAGTTTGGAAGACCGGTAAATATCTCAGACTCATGATCTTTGGCCCTTTACTGTGTATTTTTGTGAACTCCATTATTGTTCCAATGTTGTGGTGGTCCTAGAGTAGGTAGCTGTGCTGTCAGGTAGAAGCTGTCGTTGCTCTAATAAAGATTTTATTGAGAGGCAACTGTCATACGAATGACCGCTTTTTTTCTCCTCCCCCATTAGCCATGACGGTTACTGCTAATTGGTGTAAATATGATACCCAGGTATATGCCTGTTACCAATATCAAGGTATACCAGAGCATTAAAAATAGTCAGTCAGTCATTTTCTACCTCTTATTCCATAGTGGGTTGTGGGGGAGCTGGTGCCTATCTCCAGCAGTCTATGGGCGAGAGGCAGGGTACACCCTGGACAAGTCGCCAGTCCATCGCAGGGCAACACACAAACAACCATGCACACACTCATTCATACACCTGAGGGCAATTTAGAGTGACCAATTAACCTAACAGGCATGTCTTTGGACTGTGGGAGGAAGCTGGAGTACCCGGTGAGAACCCACGCATGCACGGGGAGAACATGCAAACTCCATGCAGAAAGACCCCCGGTTGGGAATCGAATCCAGGACCTTCTTGCTGGAAGGCAACAGTGCTACCAACTGCACCACCTTGCAGCCCATTAAAAATAGATGGTTTCAAAATCCCAACAATCCTTCCCCTTAGTTCATGTGTACCGTTGGTCTGTTGCCGGACAAAAGGTATGATCCATATCATTATAACCCTTGACAAGTAAACACTGTGTGTTGCTAAAACACATTGATTTGTTAAAAAACAGACCTGCTTTCGGGTAGTCACAAGGATGCCCCCTAACTTAACCTCTGAAATCCCTTGCAGTCTTTGTTTATGAATATATGACCAAAGACATAATCATCCTGCATTTCCTCTATAACATTCGCCACCTACCTAAGCATTTTCAGGCCCAATTAAAATCTCCTACGTTGCAACAACACCCCCAACAGATGCAAAGCAGCAGGACTTAATCCATCCACCGCCACCCCCGGCCACGTCTTTTTTTCCCAGTAGGACATCATTAGGTCTCACAAAATCTACTTAAGAATGTGACAAAGAGTCAAAGATGTTCATGCAGGCCTTCAAACTTCTTATACACTAATTTGACAGGATCTGATGGCATCAGTAGGACTCAGATCAGTCCATAGAGACTGATGTTGTTCTGAAGGTCTGGATACAGTCACCTCAAGGCTTTGTCCATTTACTTACATTCATCCATTTTCTATTCTTGACTAATCCTTGTTAGCGTCGGGGAGGGGGGGGGCTGGTAAATATATCACACAGTCAGCTATACTCATGCCTAAGTCCTGGTTTAACCTAATGTTCATGTTTTTGGAAGGTGGGAGGAAGCCATAGTACCAGGAAAAAACCCATGCAGGTATAGGGAAAGCATGCAAAAAATGCTGGCCTTTGCCAGGATTCAAACCCAGGACATTGCTTACCACTGCAGCACTGTGTGGCCCCATTCACATGTCAGAGCTTTTTGAAGGGCAAAAGGTGGATTTCTTTAATATCAGACTGTGGTTAATGTTATGAATGAATGGTGTATTTCCTTTTTTTAAGATTAGTTTTGTATCATTACTAGCCTTTATTTTGTCATTTTTCTTTGAAATACATTGCAAAACAGAAATCAGTTTCACTAGCCATCCCAGGCTTGATTCCTTTGTCAAATCAAGAAATCTCTTCTCTTTGATATCCTTTGATATCCCTTGGATTATTTTGTAAAACAATGATCTGAAGCACACAAAAGTTCCTACGCAGCAATGCCAGTTAAATGGTTAAAGATACATAAATAACCAGCATGTAAAAGAAATCTTACCATACCTGTAAAGTCCTCCATTGATAAATGTAAATTACCTTCCACCAGCAGCCAGACAGAAGTTAATAAATAGACTGCAAAACGAGTAATGCTTCTAGTGATGCTGCAAAATGAAAAAGAAAATACTCAGAGAAAGCCACAAGTGGGTGAAATGTGGGAAAGCACACTTTTTCTCTCCCAGCACCTCCTCTCCACTTCAGCTGCTGAAGTGTTTGTCATTCAGCTTAATAGGGAGAATTCAACAGGGAACACCTCAGTAGCATCTTCAGCATGGAGATGGTCGGAGCCGTGAAGCACTAGATTCTATACTTTGACTGAATGCAGGAAAAATATTTGCATGGAACTGTGTGAAAACCTCAATAGTTTTCATAGGTGGATGATAAATGATGAATAGACAAACAAAACCTTCACTAATATATTGAACTGCAGTACAGTGCAGAATTGGTGACTACATGATAAAACATTGTACCAAGCATGGGCCTGCATGATATCTGTGATTTGATAAGTGCGTATAATTATCACTGTTTCACAGTATTTACAATAAATTTTAATAAAACATGATGTAATTGCTTTTATTTTTAAACAGAAAGTAAAATTGTTTAATGTAATAATTAACTATTATTAGTTATATTAATGTTATGTATACCATTTGTTCATTGTTTTGATTTTGATAATTTTGATATGTGGAATTCCCACAGGATTTTGTTGTCAACACCATGTTTTTTCTAGTTTCAACATCCTAACTGTTTTTGCACCCTGAAATATAAATATTTTTTCTGTGGGGGAGGTAAAACTGTTGTGGCTTTCTTTAATCCAGCTGGCCAGCAGTGTGTAGCAGCAGATGGGAAAGGGGAGGGGTTACTGGAAAAATGTCCAGTCACTCTGGCACTTTTTCTAGCATCCCATTAAAAGGATTTTTGACCTTAGAAACTATATAATGAAACCTTTTCCAGGTATAGTACATTTTAAAGATTTAAAGAAATCCTATTTTTGCAATGACAAGTTTGCTTTGTGATGAGAGCTTTTGTCTCTGAAGTAAATCTATACCTTTTTCTGTGTATGTCTTAAAAATAATTTGTTTTATTATTTTACAGTAAGCATCTTTTTATATTACTTGTCCTGTTCTACCAGCTTAGGCAAACAGTGCAGAGGCTCTGGTTGCTTGTAGGAATATTCATGCAGAATATTCCTCCTGTTCCATACCTAACTTTAATAAATTAAAGGCACTATAAAACTGAGTGAAGCTGATGAGCCACCCATGAAAATTTCAGGCAAACAGGCAGAGTGGTGAGGGCTTAGTTTATGCTGGTTTGTGCCATTAAAATTATTGTTTGTGCTGTTATTGTTTCTGAGATATTACAACTGAAAACAATTTCAGACTATCACATGACTTTATCCTAATTGATTATGTCTGTGGTCTACGCCAGACATCAACACCATCGACTTTGGCAATGGATTTTACAAGTTGCAGCCAGGGTTGCCAAATATGATTGACAGTTTCGAGCCCAAACACAACGTAAAACCTGCCCACCTCAGTAAAACCTGCCCAATTCTCAACCTCTCTTGAGCCTCACAATAAAGAATCCAAAGCCATGTTCTTTTAATTAATGGAGTTATTTCTCTATTATAATACTTGCAACAAGCTTTTGAGTCATCCTCTGGAACAAGGGCAATCCATGCTTTTAGCTCCAGATCAGCCTGCCAGTTCTTTCTGTATATTTTTTTGTACTCCCCCCCCCTTCAGCATTATGCTGTCTCAACGTCAGGGCAAAGCCTAAAAGTAAAGGGCTTTAGGCATTAACCAGTATAGTTTACAGTGATACTTGATTAACCAATGACTATCACTGATTAATGAAGTCAAGTTTGAAAGATTCTCTACATTTCAAAATAAATGAACTAATGATATAGGTGCAAAGAGACACTTTATGGAAATGAGTACATTTGTACTTTTCTGGCACACTATGACCGTTTTTAATAGACTTTTCCCAGAAATACTTTCTAAAAACCCGCTATATGCTGTGAAAAGCCGCTCAAATTTTAACAACCAGCCCAAAACTATTTTTCCAGCCCAGCATGTTCAAAAGAAGTCCAACTGGGTAGAAACTTGCGCAATGACAACACTTGCTGCAGCCTGCAAATGCCTTGACCTGAACTGATGACGTCTATGGTCTGCGACCATTATGACTTAATGTTAATTTCAAATATCGCCATTGGCTGAAATTAAAACTTATATCTCAGAACCTATAGCAGCACAAACAAACATTTTTCACTGCACAAACCAGCACAGACAAGGCACTAAAAAAGTAGACTAGTCTGGTTCATTTTAAAGCAAGCTGGGGGGATGGCAATGTCATTGGCCGAAATTAAAACTATTAATATCTCAGAAACTATGGCAGCACAAACAAATATTTGAATTGCACAAACGAAGCACTAAAAATGAGATCACCCTGGTTTGTTTTGGAGCAAACTGGGGGGATCGTGACCTCTGAATTACATAAATAATAATCTTTAATATCTCAGAAAACGTAGCAGCACAAGCAATAATTTTAACGGCACAAAGCAGCACAAATGAAGTACTAACCACTCAGCCTGATTTTGTTCATGTTGGTGGGGTGTCAGCTTCACTCAGCTCACAATAAACCTTGCCTGGTTCAGGCAATTAGGGACGTGGCATCTAATAAAAACAAAAATAGATTAGTTTAAAAGGGAACATAAGTGCAGAACCTTTAAATAAAACTAAACATGTTAGAAGCACATGTCATAAAAGCACATCTGCACCCATTAAAACAGCTATGTTTTATTCAAAAATAATAAATCATAATTACTGAATTCTGAATATGCATACATAAATAACTTAAGATTATTATTTTTCAAAAAGTCATCATGTGGTAGTAAGAGCTGCCCTCCTATGATTATAACCAATATGAAGCTACTGGTTTGGTTCTGCAGCTCAGATAAATGACCCTAAGGTTCATTCTCCAGCAGGAAAACTTAATAAATTAATTTTTGAGTTTTAAGACTTAGTTGGGGTTGCTTATGACTATTCCTCCGGGATTTGTTATTTTGCAGAGCTTATCTTCCAGGCAGTGGCACTGCTTTATCCCCTTCTCTGCCATGATTTGGGGCTATGAGAATGTTTTCGTAATGTGATAATGCATTATTGTTCCCAAACCTGATATGGTTTAAACTCCTGTCCACATAAAACATACATTGATTTATAAATTGATCAAATACTTTGTCAATGAAAATGAAAAACTCCACTAAGGGCTTTGACAGGGTGGGTCTCATTGGAAAAAGACAAATAAAAAACGCAGCCAGTGACACAATGCATTGCATTTATTATTTCATAGACATTAAAATTATAACGGAGAGGAATGAATTTATAGGAAAATGAAACAGTTAAACAGAATAGTGTGTTAATGTCTTCATGTAATGGCTTTTAAATCAATATTATTTCATGTGATAAATTTCTAATAATTGTAAACTTCAGAGTTATGATGGTGATCTCAGGCTCACAAGCCTCCCTGTTCGTCCTCCTCCTGAACGGAATGATGGTTGTACATTGGCATGTTGTGTGTTCTTGTGCATTATTGTTTAACACAGATAAATGTTGCACTTATAAATGTTCGCAATTATTTACTGGTTGATGCTACTTCATACTAGTGACAAACAAACACATTTTAATGTAACCATTAAATCATTCAACAACAATATATACAAAGCTAAGGCAAACAAAAACCTAAAAGTAACACAGGTAAGCCAGGCAAGTGCATAACCCAAAATAAAATGTACAAATCAACTGCACTAAATAAATAAAAGGTAGACTTAACACAACTTGGTAGAATTCATTTGAAAGACAATGTTATAGAAAATCTGTAAAGCAAGTTTGTTGAAAGTTGACTTCAATTCAATTCAAGGATACTTTATTGATCCCCGAGGGGAAATTTGAATTCCAGTACAACCCATCCAAACATACATCATGACACAAGACAAGGGGGGGACGGATCACCGAGGCTTTGCTGCCCACTCACAGGCGCTGCCCTTGCTTGATGAGAAAAGAGGCCACATTAGGTAAGTAGAGGAAAAAAAATATCATATTTCACACTTTATCCTTAGCAGGATACAGTTTGAGATTGCAAAAAACCTCAGCACAAAGAAGCAACAAGTTGACAAAACAACATCATGCCGGGAACGGTGAAGGTGGTGTGAGGGGTGCATGTGTTTATTTTGAGCATGTGTGTGTGTGCAAGTGAGTGTGTGCAAGTAAGTCCATGAAGCACTGTCACAGAGGCCATTGATTGTCCTTGATGGTTCGTTGGAATGTTCATCAACCAGCCAAGTTCTGAGCAGGTCCACAGATGTCCTCAGGGAAGGGAGGGGGCAGAGGGAGCAGAGCGTCATGTTTACATAACTTCCAGGAGAAGTTGAAGATAGCCAGCCATCAAGGCCATGCAGGGGAGCCAGATTCAGAAAAACAATAATTATTTGGGTTAGGCTGACTCTTAATTTTCCGTCAGCCTTGAGAGTCTTGCTGGTGCTTCTCAAAGGCGAATCCAAACAGCCAAATACCAGGTTCTTTCTGCCAGATCCGAGCGAACAACTTTCTCCAAGATTTATCCCATTTCACCCCTGAGTCCAGGAACCGCAACCTGCCTGCAATCCTGTGTAAGGATCACATCCAGTCTGCGATTCAGTAAATGAAGCCAGTTCATTACAGTGAATCTACACATTGATTCAAGCCTTTTTTTTCAACCCTAACAAGCCTATTTTTCCCAAAGTAAAGTCTTTTACAATATTTTTGACTTTCACAATAGGTTTTTTTGAAAATGTACCCTCTCCTGATTTCAGCCTGGATGCTTATGAGGCTATAATGTATAAGATAAATGCGTAAAGAAAGAGACAGAACTGCATGACATTCAGTAATAGTTCTTTGTCAAATTTATAGATGTTGATAAATGTTGTGCTTGAGCTCTCCCTCTGACCCTGCCTGCAGTGGGATGCCCTCTGAGCAGCCTCCCTCATTTCATGAGGAATCCTCATAAGACAGGAACTTTTTGACATGAAAAATGACATGAGGTGAAACACAAATCGGATCACAATCAGGAGGAAGTAGTTTATTTTGGAGATGTTGACAAGACAAATGTTTGTTCATTGGGTTGTAATAATCTGTAATCAGAGCACAGCAAATGTGTTTTCCATCAGACTGTTTTGTAGTGCAGATAGATTTGAAAAATTGCCTCAGGACTATGATCAAACACTGGAATCACATCATCTCCAGCAGCCAGTATTAGAACATTTTGTAAACAGTGTTTATCTGTAATCGCTGTCTTTTTTTCTGACGTAGCAGAAAGAAAAATGCATCACCTTACCCTTTTTTTTTCTTGATTGGAGGGTAGAATTTGGAGTTTTATATAAATGATGGGGACTTTATGAAGAAGTTCTGTGGAACCAGGTCCTTAAATAGACATGAAGTGTTTCCCCACAGTGAAAGTGTGCCCTGCTTTACATTAGATAAATTAGAACTCTTAATACTATCATGTGAAAGGTATAGGTAGATCTGCATTAATTAGAATATCTTTGTGAAGTAAATATATTTAAGTAATTCTGCTAAAAAAGTAAAGCACAAGTATTAAATAGATTCTTTTCTCAGAGTCATATTTTATGGCTTTATTATTGTTAATTTGGATGATTATGGCTTTCAATTACTAAAAAAAAAAACCCATATTAAATTTTCTTTAAAATTAGAATATTACCTAAAACCAATGAAAAAATGAAATTGCATACATACATGTTATGGATTACTCATCCATGAAGAAGTCTTTAGCCTTTACAGTTGTCCAATGGACAATCACTGACGGCCTCAACAAGGACGTGAAGCCACTAAAGGCCATCTCTAAAGAAGCTGGCTGTAAACAGTGTTGTATGAAAGCATATTAATAGAAAGTTTAGTGGAAGGAAAAATGTGTAAAAAAAAAAAGTGTAAAAAAAGGTGCACAAGCAACAAGACAACCACTCACAGGCATACTCAAGACTTTGCTACAACTGTCACACTCTCAATCATAAAAATGAACAAAATGTTCCTATTATAGCTTCTATTTTATTACTTTGTTTGAAATGAATCCATGTAATATAAGTTTCACTTTTTTAATTAAATTACTTAAACAAGACTTTATGTTGCGCCAGAAGGTAAAGCCAGACTAGGTTGACTCCTGGCAGTTCCATGCATAAACAACAAACATGCATCGCCAAAACTGTTCCTTTTAGGTGTGAAAATCAACACCTTTATAAACTGTTTTTTGTTCTCCTGCACATACTAACACTTCCAGTCCACAGGTGTTGTGTTTTTTTTTTTTTGTACCAGACAAAATATGTGTGGAGGTGGTCCAGGTGGAAGGAGCGTGAATGCAGACTGAATGCAGTGTGAATAAAGGACAATAGCAGTGTTTGCATGTTTTAGCACAATAACAACAAATTAATTTCTGCTTGACATTTTCATGTGAAGGCAATTCAGTTTTACATCTCTTAGGTTGCAGTTTAATGATTTTTTTTCTTACATTTCCAGGCAACTATTGTTTTCCATTTTTTTTCTGCAAAGGATAAAAATCATTGGGAGGACTCTTAAAGCTTGAGTTGAGTAATTTATCAGTCAGCGCGTGAACATAAAGTTTGGTTTTGTGAGGTATCTGCAGTGCATTGCTACACATAGGCTTCATAAGTTACACAAGCTTCACAAGTATGTCATCTGCTGTAGATTTAAAATAAATAGCTACACAAAACTGTCACCGCTGCTCTCTGAAACAGTCGGATCTGGTGATTAAGTGCAAAATATTAAGAAAATGGGGCAACTCCTTTTAGCATTTAACAATAACAGAACCACAAGCCTATTCACATATTAAAATTTTCACCAAGAGTAAACTATTATTAGATAGTCATGTTTATGTTGATCAAATCCAGACATGAAATTAGGCTCCTGCTCATTATTGCATTAAGCAGTAAAAGTGATTGAGGCAGTGTTTGTGCTTAGAGTTAAATTACTGCCAATTTTAGCTGTTGATTAAATATTAAGCAAATTATTTGTCCTTTTGTTATTATTTTACCTACAATTAGTTTCACCATTATAGTATTTAAACTACTGACAGCAACATTGTTGCTGCTAAACCTTTAAATTAAACCTTTTGATCTCTCCCATTTCTTTTGGATTAAATTTAAAGCGTTGCAACATTTAACCTGTTCTGTTTTACTTAGCTTCAAAATCTATAAAGAAATGTTGATTGGTCCATATTGGAATGCATTTATTTTATTCACAGAAGAGCCTTGAGTTTCAGACATGATGCCAGTAAAGTTTAGAAGAAGCTTTTAGTATAAATCTGTGTTATAACACATGAAAGGAGCAAAGGAGGAAAAGCATTTTTTTTTTTTTACTTTTTTTCCAGCTATTCATAATGTTTACAAGAGCCAAGTTGCAAAACTACACTTATGCTTTTTTTAAATTATTATCAAACGTATAATTGTAGTCTCAAACTCAGCATGTTAAGATTTGATGACTCAAACCCATAGTAGAAATGGTAAATGGCCTACTCTTGTAGCGCTTTCTTTTCAATTGCAAGGACACAGGCTGAATGTTTTAATAATACAAATAAGAAGAACTTACAAAAATGGTCCTGCAGGAGGAAGTGCAACAAGAAAAACTAGAACAAGACTGGGCAAAACAAATCTATAGACAAGAGCAGGGCGAAACAGGGAGCATAAAGAAAATGGAGGAACCAGTGAGGAGCAAAGAGTAGCTGTGAGTATATATACTGAATCACAGGTAGAGAAATGACAGGTAAACTAGATAAGCTAATCAAAGGAGATGAGTTACAGCTGAGGCAGACAGAGAAGGACAACAGCTGGAGGAGGGAGGCTAACTGATATGAAAGGATCAGAAACCCGAGGAAGTATCTAATAGAAATCTAAGAGGTAAACAACTCTAGATGTCTCAGGATTGTGACATAGCAATGATATGGATCTTTTCATAGCACATTTACCACAACATGTACAAACAATATTGCTTTATTTAAATAGTAAAATAAAAAAAATAAAAAGAAACTATCAGCATACCCCCAACCATCCTCGACTAACACACCTACAACCAGATACAGAGCTATGAAAAGATTTTCCCCCTTCCATTTTTCTGTATAGTTTTTGTTTATTTGGCAAACATAAAGGTTTCAGCTCTTCAAACTTATTTTAATATCAAATATAATCTAAGCAAATACAATAGCCATTTGAAATGAGAATTTCGATTAGTAAAAGCAAAAAAGGGAACCAACCAAACCTGCCCCTATGTGAAAAAGTAACTGACCCCTAAACATAACCTGTGGTGCCTCCCTTGGCAGAAGCAGTTGTCTTTCCGGCTAAGGTAGAAAGTGTGTACTTTTCTGTATTTCACCCACTTGTAGTTTTTTTTCAGTAGTTCAACATTTTGCACCATCATTTTAAGCATTTTTAGATTTGCAGACTATTTCTGTCTGGCTGCTTATGTAATTAAATTTTGTTTGAATGCAGCACCTTGTTGGAGGGCTTTCTCGTATGGTTCTGTTTCTTTTACATGTTAATTAGCGCACCTTTATCCCTTTTACTGAGTAGAGTAATATTTGTTACAGTGCTGTGAAAAAGTATTAGTCCCCTTATACATTTCTTCTGTTTGTCTTTTTCTGTCACACACACACACACACACACACACACACACACACACACACACACACACACTCTCTTGTTTTGCTATATGTAGTGAGGACCATCTGTTGACTCCCATTGACTTCCATTGATTTTCAGTCATTTTCAACCCTTTCTATGCCCTAACCCTGATAATAACCCTAAACCTAACCATTACCAGTGCATGCCTAACCCTAACCTTAACCTAAACTCAATTCACATCTTAGTCCTAAACCTAACCGTTAGCAAAATAGGTCGTGAGGACCAGCAAAATGTCCTCACTTTGGTACAAATGGTCCTCAATTCGATGGTGAAATCGGGAAAATGGTTCTCACTGTGATGCCAAGACAGGAACACACACACACACACACACACACACACACATCCGTGTTTTACTATTTGTATGAGGACTTTTCGGTTACTTCCATTGACTTCCATTCATTTAATGAATTGAAATCTTTAAGTGTGACAAAAAAGCAAAAACAGAAGACATCTGTTGTAAATTTAGACACGCACACAGACTAGGCAACCTATCTGTTTGTTCGTTCGTTCGTCGTCTTCCGCTTATCCGGGACCGGGTCGCGGGGGCAGCAGACTCAGCAGAGACGCCCAGACGTCCCTCTCTCCAGACACCTCCTCCAGTTCCTCCAGGGGGAGCCCAAGGTGTTCCCAGGCCAGCCGAGCGACATAGTCCCTCCAGCGTGTCCTGGGCCATGACAAAGGGCAGCCCTGCCGGAGTCCAACATGCACCGGGAACAGGTCCGACTTAGTGCCGGCAATGCGGACCAAACTCCTGCTCCGCTCGTACAGGGATCGGATTGCCCCTAATAAAGGGCCCCTGATTCCATACTCCAGGAGCACCCCCCACAGGGCATCACGAGGGACACAGTCGAATGCCTTCTCCAGGTCCACAAAACACATGTGAACCGGATGGGCAAACTCCCATGAACCCTCGAGTACCCTGTAGAGGGTATAGAGCTGGTCCAGTGTTCCACGGCCGGGACAAAAACCGCACTGCTCCTCCTGAAGCCGGGGTTCGACTATTGGCCAGACTCTCCTGTCCAATACCCTGGCGTAGGCCTTACCAGGGAGGCTGAGGAGTGTGATCCAACTGTAGTTGGAACACACCCTCCGGTCACCCTTCTTATGTAGGGGGACCACCACCCCAATCTGCCAGTTCAGGGGCACTGTCCTCGACCACCACGCAATGTTGAAGACGCATGTCAACCATGACAGCCCCACAACATGCTAAGATTTGAGGTACTCAGGGCGGATTTCATCCACCCCCGAAGCCCTGCTAACTTGGAGCTTTTTAACCACCTCGGTGACTTCAGTCTGGTGATGAAAGAGTCCAACCCTGAGTCCCCAGCCTCTGTTTCTACCAGGGAATGCGTGATGGCAGGATTGAGGAGATCCTTGAAGTACTCCTTCCACCGCCCGATAATGTCCTCAGTCGAGGTCGGCAGCCTCCCACCCCCACTGTAGACAGTGTTTGTGAAGCACTGCTTCCCCCCCTAAGGTGCCGGATGGTTTGCCAGAATTGTTTCGAGGCCAACTGGTAGTCTTTCTCCGTGGCCTCACCGAACTCCTCCCAGGTCCGAGTTTTTGCCACTGCCCGGGCCGCAGCACGCTTGGCCTCACGGTACCCGTCAGCCACCTCAGTAGTCCCACAAGCCAACTACAGCCAATAGGACTCCTTCTTCAGCTTGACAGCGACTGAAGTCTTCTATCTAAAGACCAAAGCTTTTGAGCAGTAAATGAGAAGTAATTGCTTTGAATGCATCAAAAATCTCTCAAACCAAGCTCAATAATCTTCATTTGTAAAAAGTAATGTAGAGTTAACATTTTTGGTATGTATTTAATGTAAACTAATACACCCAACATGTTAATTGTTAATTATCTGGAAATTAGCCTAATCTTATTAATTCTTAATAATTCTTACTTTTTATTCCTTAAACCTTTGTGCACACTGAAGCTAAGAGTGGATGCTAACTGTGTTCAGCAGTAGCACTTAAAGTTAAATTTAGCAACTCCCATCCTTAAAAATAGATGCTTAATGAAACCTAGTGGCTAAGCAAAAAGCAGAAGACTTGAACTTTACCTCTTGTCATTTATTTATACAGCTACACAGGCCACTTTGCAGGCGTGCCAATTGTAGAAAGAACGGGAGTACATAAGATTAATCTGACTAATGAGCTATCACCTTGAATAAATAAATATACAAGAACAATAATGTATTTTAATAAGAAATGCTAAAGGCCAGTACATGAAGAATTACCTCTCAAAATCCCTACCCCGTAGAATAAATCTGACTTCCCATTTTTGTTGACACGTGGGGGCCACGTGAAGTTGATTTTAATAATTGATCACCACAAAGTGCAGCAAGAGAGCTTTGCTGATAAGCAAAAGAATAGGTTTTTGTGTTTGAATCACAACATCTTATCGATCCCCTTTGAAGAATGCTTAGTGGAAGAGTAGCAGACTTAAGGATTATTTATGGATCCTTCATGACCTTAGCAATTCCCTTGGAGATCGTGTTTAAGGCTATGAAATTGACTGCCAAATCTGCACCCATGCAATGGGTAAATCTAAAGTGACAGCAATAATCAGAGTGGAGAGATTAGGAGTTCTCAGCTTTATTTTTCCTTATCCTACAAAGACATACATCATCATCAGTAGCGACTAAGGTGGAGCACCTTCACCTGCAGAGTGGCCGTGCTTGGCTTGCACGGTTTTGCAAAACTATTCTCATTTGTCACCTTTGATTCATCGACGCTTATTTGCTTAAAATAGAGGCAGCACATGAATATTTTGAGGATGGACATTAGAAGATTTGAGGTTTAAAAGCCTACTAATGCAAAATCAGAGTATAAAGGAGATTTGTTGAAAGTACTGTTTCTGCATCCTGATTGTCTATGCTTTGAAACATTCAAACTGCAAATTCCCATTCCAGAAGCATAGTAGCTCCCTTTTATAAATTAAACTTAAAATGTTGTAGGTTTCTGAACCTTTACATCCCCTCTCAGAAGTATTCATACCCTTTGAACCTTTTCCCATCTAGTAACAACCACAAACTCCAATGTATGTTATTGCAATTTTATTAGAAAGACCAGCTCAAAGTAGTGCATAATTGTGGAGTGGGTGGATAAAAATGCATAGTGTGCATTTGTATTGAACCCCCTGAGTGAACATTTTGTAGGACGACATTTTGAAGCAATTACAGTTGCAGGTCTTTTGATGTATGTCTCTGTCAGCTTTGCGCATCTAGAGATTGACATTTTTGACAAATATTTCTTACCAAATAGCAAACGTTCAGTCAGATTGGATGGAGAGCATCTGTAAACATACTTTTCAATCGTATCACAGAATGTAGACTGGATTTAGAGTTTGAATGGGCCATTCTTCAACATGAATTTACATGAATTTAATCATTCCATTCTAGGTCTGGCTCTATATTCAGGGTCGTTGTCCTGCTGGAAGGTGAACCTCTGCCCAGTCACAAGTCTTTTGCAGCATCTAACATGCTTTCGTCTAGGATTGGCTTGTTGTGTTTAGCTCAATTCATCTACCCATCAAATCTGACCAGTTTCATTGTCCCTGATATGGAAAAGCCACCCACTTGGACACAAATTATGCTGTCAACACCATGTGTCATGGTGGGAATGGTTCAGTAAGGTTGGTAAGCAGTCTTAGTTTTTCTCCATGCATAGCATTCTGCATGTAGGCCAAAAAGTTCAATGTTGGTCACATCTTACCAGAGCACCTTCTTCTACATAATTGCTGTGTTCCCTACATCGTTTGTGACATAGTGCAAACAAGAGTTTTGGCGACCTTTATTTAACAATAGATTCTCTTTGCCACTCATCCATAAATGCCAAGTCTAAAAAAGTGCATGACTAATAATTGTTTGTCACTATAGAATTACAATAGGAATCCTAACTGCTTCTCTGTTTTTTTTTAAATAAAAAGTTTTATGAACATATCCTGTCTGACAGAGTAGCACTCAAAATTGTCTGAGTGCCAAGAAGAAGCCCAACAGATTTACTTTAACAAGTGGAGTATTACGGCTAATGCTATAATTCTCTGCTTGATTGACATATAAAAAAACTTTATTAGAGACTGCTTTGGGGTATTTCAATTGCAAAGGACACGGAGACGGAAACGAAAAGGGAAAAAAAAGCAAGAAAAAGAGAGGGGTCGGACACAAAGAAAAAAGGGAGAAGGAAAAAAGAATAGAAGAGAGAAAGAAGGATGAGAGAATACAAGAAAACACTGCTAACAAGATAAGACTGCTTCTACCCATTTAGAAACACATATATAAAAACAGCAATGTTACCAAAAAGTGCATAGTACTAATGAATGCAAGGTGTATTTAGTGTTAACTGTGGCTCAATATAGAACATCTTTGTATCTTAATCTGAACACCTGTTGGTGTAAGTGTGAGTGTGCTTGTGTTTATAGGGTTTTTCCATAAAAATATGCAATAGCGAGTTTGCGGAACCATAGACCTGCCCCCTGGACCCGAGACAGACACGAAGAAGATCTAAACCACAGACATCTAAAGGCCCCCCATAGCCCAGGAACCCCGGGAGAATCACCGCCAGGACTACTACCGCAAGCCTCAAGGGAACCACCCAGCAGCCACAGTTAAGATGCCCGAGGGAGCTGCAGCGACAAACCCACAGGGCCTGCTAGCAGCCGTCTATGCCGGTGCAGATCTAGCCATGGACCCAGAGACTTGACACCCCAGGGCACATCAACCTCAAGCAGATGCCTGACAGAGCCAGGGGGCCCGGGCCCCTGCAAGCAGCCACCGGGAGTGAGCCAGCACGCACAAAAGCACCCAGCCCTGGACACTGAGAACCACCAATACACCAGCGGCCAGAAAAACCAGCTGCTGGCAGGGAGTGTGGCGGGGAAGAAATAGGCCCCACATTTGACGGGGGGCCTAAGGTGATCCAGGAAAGGGAGCAGCGTAGGACCCAACCTGACACAACAACAGGTGTACACAGTCACAATCACACATTCCCTCCGTCATATGTACACATAAAAACACTCAACACATAAAAACACCCGACAATGGACTCACTCAAACTCCCTATACACACTCTTTATTCCCGAACCCGAACAACCCACTGTCACCACTCAGCCAATCCAAATGCTGGCAACCACGCACCAAAATAAGGACACAACCCCTCCGCGCGACTCTCCAGCCCGCTGCCCCGATACCTCCCCATGCCCCAGACGCAACAGCCAGCGGAAAAACACTCCGCCAAGCCTGCCCAACCACCCAGCCAAAGCCAGCAGCCACTGCCTATCCGCCCATGAGAAAGAAATCATAATAATAAAGTAAACATGCGCCAGCTGGCAACCCTCACCCTGGTCGACCAACCGCCCAAGGCCGAGCACAACCCGGTAGCTGCCCCAGTGAAGGTACGACATGCGTTCCACCTAATCACCCACCCAAATGTGACCGCAGCCTGGCGCCAGGCCACGAGCCAGAGCTGCAAGAGGAAGCATCGGAGGAAGGCCACCACAGCACGTCAAAGACAGGGCACCCAGCTACCCCCATACCTCAACCCCAGAGGCACACCAGCTTCTCTGTTTAATGCACTGCCTGTCAGCTTAGGTGGATGGCGATGATTGGTAGCTCTGCAACCATCCTGTACCTTTTCCAGTTTTGGTTGATGGACTGAACAGTGCTCTGTGAGATGTTCCAAATTGAGAAACTGTTCTATAAGCTATCCCTGCTTTTAAATTCTCCATAACTTTATCCCTGACCTGTCTGCTGTTTCCCTTGATTTTTATGCTTTTATTTCACTAAGAGTTCATAGAACAGCTGGATTTATACTGAAATTAAGTTGCACATCGATTATTTTTACTTATTGGTTTACTACTGGAGGCAATTCATTGAACTGGATTTTATTTGGCGGTATTGAAGTAAAGGCTTCTTAATTAATTATTTACACCACATGTTGGAAAATGTTTGACGACCTATCCTTTTCCTTCAAGTTTACCATTGTGTGCTACTTTGTGCTGCTCTATCATATAAAATTCCAATAAACAATATTGATGTTTGTGGTGGTAACATGGCAAAATGTGGACAAGCTTGAGGAATATAATTACTTTTGCAAGGCACTGTATACAGAGTCCATAATATTGTGCCTCACTATCTACTGCGACTTCACAGAAACTCATTTTGGCACCCTGTCTTCATTTCTGAGTCACTTGTCTTTTCACACAATCTGCTGAGTTTTGGTTTAACGTGAAAGATGCCAAGAAACAAAATACTATGATTTATTTTAGAGTGGACTCTATCTGCCCAATGTGGCAAACTAAAAAGCAGCAGTTTTAGAAAGCGGTTGAACTAATTGAAATTTAAGCAGCTTAAACATGAAGTTCTCTTATTTTCTTTTCAAACCTTATGAGTGTTTCTGCCAAACTGTGTGATTTTCTTTCCGTAGCGACGGCACCGAGGGCGCGCTGGCTGATATTCACAACCTCCTTCTGTTCTCAGTTTACACTTAAACTCTCCCTTATGTATATCCCATACAGGGATACTTTGCAGAAGATAATGGTGTTCATATTTCTTTGGTGTTTATTCACAATAAACCAAAAAAAGGTTTTAGAGGCCTTGTTAGGTTGGCAACAGTTTAAGCTCTGCTGCTCTGTAAAGTTTGAAAACTCGAGTTTGATCTCATCTTGCTTCAGGTTGCTGTATGTTGCAGTTCACTGCTTCAAACAAGCAACACAAGACAGATTAATGTATTTACATCTGCTTACCTGCATTACAACTTTAATCCGTTGTAAATTTGAATGTGTTGGTTTCTTGTGTGTGTTGATTAGTTTTGGAGCTCATATTCTGTGTTTATTTCTCATTCTGCTTTTCACTTTTTATAGCTCTACCATAAAAAACTGCTTCTTTCAATTTTTCATTTTCAATTTTTGTTTTAAACCAAATTCTTCCTTTGTGTGTTCTGTTTAGTATTCATTACTGTTTTTCAGGTTGAATGTTTGGTTTATTCTTTGTTTTCTGGAGTTTGTATCATTTTTGACTTCCAGTTTATTTATTTGCTAAAGATCTTGCAAAATTATTATCATACTTTATTATTATTTTTTTTTTCACTTATCCTGTCTTGGCACTTCAGACATACCACATAGAGAAGCTGGTTGCCTACATGTGTCAGGGCAGATATGCTTAACACAGGATACCTCAAGACTTAATCCTAATTGTGGCATAACGTTATTAAATTAAGACTGGAGCCAGCATCAAAGTAGGCAGACCACATTAATGTAATAATAACCTGTGTTTGTAATGGCCTACAAACATTTGGTTTATCTTTGTGTTGGCGTGTGGGTGTGTTTGTGTTTGGGTGGGTGGGTTAACATATGTGTAGAAATGAGTGTTTGTTTTGAGCAGGTGCATGTGAGCGAGTCTGTCACCTTAAGGTGCACATACACAGGGCATCACCCCAGGGCTGCCATATGCCCTGGGGTGATGCCCCGTCCAGAAGTAGGTTGTCAATGAAGCACAGGCACATACCGTAACCCCCCCAGCCCCCACCCACCACCCTACCCAAGCATCAGTGCCATTTCCCGCTGCACAGGCCAAACCTGGGACCCAGTTCCCCCGGCAACCCAGGCCCCCCACCAACCCTCGGCAGAAAGACCGCCAAGCACCAAGCAGGGGAGTCTCCCCAAAAGATCCCCCAACATGCTGGGCAGGTGTCAGACCAGGAGCAGGAACTCAGAAGGACCAAGGTAGGAAGAGCACATTACCATTTCCACCTGGTGAGTTAGCCCCTGGGAGGTCAAGAGGGAGGAATGCCTACCAAAGGCCCTGTGTAGCCCATGTTGCCCAACGCTTGCCCAACGCATCCCCAGGAGCCATAGGTCACCCGAAGGGAGCCCACCACGTCAGAAGGTTGCCCGAGCAACTACACAAACGACACCCTGGCGTTTGTTGTTGTCCCGCTAGTCCCTCCGTGGCACTGCCCGAGACGCCCAGGCCATCCCCACACCTAGTACCAGGAACCAGGAAGGGAGAAAATAAGACCACACTTTCCCCCCCGAGCCCAGCACCTCCACAATAAGGTGTTTGCATGGTAATGAGGTAATGTGAAATTTTTTTAATGAATGCAGATGTGTATGTTTAAAGGGCATTACAATTGGGGTTGTGGGGCGGTGGTGCTGATGGTAAGGCACCATGTGCAGAGGCTGCGGTCCTAGACGCAGCTGTCATTGATTCGAGTCCCAGCCATTTCACTTTTGCTGCATGTCTTCCTCTATCTCTCTCCAATCCATTCCCTGTCAGTCAAATTGCAAAATGGGGGCCACTGGTGGCACAAAATTAAATAAAAAAAACAATTGGGGTTGTGGCTGGGGTGTTTGTAAAGGAAGGCAGTAATACCAGATTGAAAGCTAAAAACTGTAAAGGAGCAGCAGCAAAACATATTTGAACTATAGGAAATTAGAGCCATCTAAAGAAACCTTTATTATTTCTGGTACTTTGCTGCCTGTGTGTAAATATAGCTTTATTTAATGCCATCTAGCTTTGGAAACATGCAGTGCCTTACTATTCACACCCCTTTAACCTTTTCATATTTGAAAATATTAGAATAACCAACTTCAGAGTGTTTTTTTTTCTAGATAAACATAAAGTAGCACAGGATTGTGAAGTGCAAGGAAAAATGTAGCATGCATTTTTAGTCAGCACCCTTAGCCCAGATTTTCCTAAATAAAATCCAGCGCAAACAACTGTTTTCAGAAGTAACTTAAATAGTAAATACAGTGCACCAGTGTGTATTTTATCTGAGTATAAATCCATATAATTAAATATAAATACATATTTCAATTATTGAACATTTAATGCAACACTGTTAAATCCTTCTAAAAAACTATAGCACAACCGCTTAACTATAAGTCAGGGCCATCTACCTAAATTAACTGGTAAGGCAAGGACAGCATTAATCAAAGAAGCAGCCAAGAGGCCCCTGATAATCTGGAGGAACTGCAGAGAGCCACAGCTCAGGTGGAGCAATCTGTTTACAGAACACCTGTGCTTGAGATTGTTCTTGAGATATTTTTCAAAAGACAGTCGAAAAACGTTAGTCTATAAATGTGCAAAGCTGACAGAAACAAAACCCAACAGACTTTCAGCAGTAACTGCATCAAAATGTCGTTATTGGGGGTTAAAATACAGACACCACACTTTTAAGGATTTAACAACAAAAAAAAACATGAATTATTTTACATTGGATTTTTAAATTTGCACTACCTTGTATTGGTCTATCACCTGGAATAAAATACATTGAAGGCTGCTGTTGTAACCTGACAGTTCGTTCGTTCGTTCGTTCGTTCGTTCGTTCGTCGTCTTCCGCTTATCCAGGACCGGGTTGCGGGGGCAGCAGACTCAGCAGAGACGCCCTCTCTCCAGACACCTCCTCCAGCTCCTCCAGGGGGAGCCCAAGGCGTTCCCAGGCCAGCCGAGAGACATAGTCCCTCCAGCGTGTCCTGGGCCATCCCCTGGGCCTCCTCCCGGTGGGACGTGCCTGGAACACCTCCCGAGGAAGGCGTCCAGGAGGCATCCGGTATAGATGCCCGAGCCACCTCAACTGGCTCCTCTCGATGTGGAGGAGCAGCGGCTCTACTCCGAGCTCCTCCCGGATGGCCGAGCTCCTCACCCTATCTCTAAGGGAGTGCCCGGCCTGACAGTATGTGAAAAAAACAGAATGTGAAAAGGAGCTATGACTTCTTCTCTAAGACCCTGATAAGAGTACTTTTCTTGCCTTTTTCTTCGTAGTATTACTGTATTATCAAATCTCACAATACACATTGTTTATATTTTTTAAATATGTCACACACATAAACACCTGTCTATACCTTGATCCCCCACCCCCCACCCCACTCATAAATGCTTGTTAGAGCTATATAAATGATTTGGTGGTTCTTTCTAGAATTTTCTAAAAGCTTTTGTTCTGTGACAAAAAAGGTGCTTTGAAAGTACAGTTTCTTCCCTGTTTTATTCAAAAGAAAGGTTGTTTTGCTCTTTAAAACTCACCCTTTTCATCACTGAACTTGCATCGACTTTAGGAGGTGAAGTGAAAGAGGTGAAGTGATGAAAGAACGAGACACCAAGAAGAAAAGCAATGAAGGAAGGGGGGGGGGGGGGGGTAGATGTCGGCTAACGGGCTAACTGTCACTGTAGTTCAACTGCTGATCTGCGATGACACTGATTTATTCACAGGATAATCCGCGTATATGTGTCTAGATCTCGGCTGCATGCTGAATCAATACAAAGGTACTATAAAACATTACTGAGGGAAATTCTTATGTCTCTGTTTTGTTGGTTGAATATGAAGGACCTGTGTATGTGTATACACTGAACCAGTGCTTGTGATGCGCATGTTAATATGCAGTTTCAGGGACCAGGTATTAGCAGTGGATTACAGGTGACTAGTGGGGTTTTGAATCTCTTTCCTGTGATACCCTTTGAATGTGTTCATTCCCTTTGAAGTGATGTCAGTTTTAAAATATCTCAACCCTTTTATGTATAACCATAGGTTTTCACGTTCAAGAATTTTTTCCCCCTTCTTTTTAAGAGGGAGGAGATGAAAGCATCAAAACAGTCAGAATCCTTCAAAGAGTCTGGAAAACGTCTTGGAAAATCCTACAAAGACCGACTTGTTAAAAGGCAACACTAATGCTGGTGTTGTGTCTGGGCAATCAGGGTGTCACAGCAGGTTAGATAATCTAAATGACAGCCAGATCCTGACAGAGCTCACTCATAGCTCTTTTCACTAGATTTGATAGACTGATAGTGTGTTTTGCAGCAGTAATGAGCTTTACAGTGTGTGTATAATGTCCTGAAAGACCTGATTCGTATGCTGGATGCACTAGCTAATTGTTCACAGTGCACATTCCCCTCTCGTTCCCACGGCTCCTCCTGATTTGGATTAATTTAGCCTTTATTTTGCCTCATTATAAAGTCCTTTATTATTGCCAGGTTGTATGTGAGGTGTTTGGTGTCGCTGTAACTAACTCCAGTAATTTAATTTGAAGAATCAGTAGTACCGTGCTGTACCTTTCTGCATAAATACAAACAGAAGTGGGAATGTGCTAATTTAAACTGAATGGTTAATTATGAGGGTATTTTCGATCACATAAACTTGAGAAATGACAAATTCTCAGGTTATGTATTTGCCTTCATTAACGACAATGCAAATAAAGCAAAGATTCAACCTGAGCCTATCAGTGACCTGTCTATCCCTCTGATTTTAGCACAGTGCAAATTTACAGCTCACTTATGGGACCAGTCTTTTCATCTAAGTTCCAATCTCTGTTTTTGGTAAAGCTTTGACAAATTTCAAATTCTCATTTCTCTTTAACAAGTATACCATGAGAAGATATAAGAACAGCATTCGAAATGTTTTCTTATTTTGCCTTCCTGTATGAGTGGTCATGAATTATTTATGCTGGAACTAAAACAGGGTTTTACTATTTTTTCAGAACAAAGGAAATACTATTGCGTTTGCCATCTTATATTAAAGATAATTGTGGTTACTGCAGGTAGCATTGCTATTTTAGCTTTTTCTGTATGGATTCCCAGGATGATGTGGACTGACATCTCCAAAAGCTGCAAACATTTCCAAATCCAGGTTCTTACTCAACAGACAGAGTTTGAAAGCTCAAAATGTTAAAACAGAGCAGCTTTGTTGTATTTAATTTAGCTTTCCTGTTATTTGCTGAAGTCTTGTTCTCTGGCTTTGCTTTTAAGAACTCCAGTTATATCCTGTAAGGATAATGATTATTGATTAATTAATATTTATCAGAAACTTTAATTAAAAATCATAACTCAGAAAAAAATTTTCTTAACCAAAAATCATTACTTGCAAATAAAAATCAGACATATCCTTTGGTGTTGTGATTATGGGCTCAAAGCCCTTAATAATTACAATTAGTTAATTATCATTAATAATTGATAATTATTAACCAAAACCACGCTAAATGTCACTGTTTAATCAATTGCTTCATGGAAGGTGGGGGAACTTAACCTAATTTTGACAGATAAATCACTCTTGCACAAAATAAACACAAAAGCTTATCTTTATATATATGTGAACATTTATTGAAAGCCCTGATTTAATCACTATTCTGGTCCAAAAACCTTCACCTAACTAACAAGCATTATTCTTCACAAAGCGGATAAAAATAACAAAAAACAACAACAATAATAATAAAAGAAAATATATGCACATTGAGTGTTTATGAAGATCCAACCAACAATTTTATGGACATAATGTGCAATTTGAGTTAGCTTGGAAAGTGGAGCAGAACTACTGTACAGGGAAGCTTTCTTGGTGGACTGATGCGCCTCGATGGCAGCGATCAGCTGGTAGAACGGTGGGGCCATGCCCCTTATCCACTAACAGCTCGTTGCCACAAATCTTGAACAAAGGGTAAAAAAACTCTGAGGTGGGAACTCAGTGGAAAACTCCAGTAAAAAAACTGGGGAAAAGGAGTGGTTAGGCCACAAGGCCCAGATCGCAGCTGCTTTGAATAGCAAACTTTAAAAGTCTAACTTTTAACTCCTGGCTTTTTTCAGATCAGCCGGTCACAACACACGCACTTTGCTGATCGCATCCGCACTGCGCGATTCAGCACACTTTCAAAACAAATCAAACACAGCTCAGCATAAAACACTTCAATCAGTATTGCATGCAACAAGTTGATACTTTGGATTAACTACTGGTGATTCTAAATCACCTTAAACTATGCCTTATCCTGCTCAGACCTCTAAATGCACCTATCCGATTTAATATAAAAAATATAAGGAAGTCACTTTGATGTTGATTTCTTCTCTCCACCGGTTTGAGGACGGATCCCAGATCTGAAGAAGAAAAATGTGTGTGTGGGGGTTGTATACAACCAACAGTACATTACCAATCTAAATTGCTGTCAATGACTGCTGTGGGATGACTGGGAGTGATATTTTCTAAAAAAAAGATTCACTGCATAAGATCGCTGCACTTTCTTTAGCACCCTGATTGAACTGTAGATATGTTGCGGAAAATAGTCTTTTGTGAATAGCTTCTTATTGTTATTTTTAAACATCTCACTGTTTTCACAATTAAATACCACAGAGTCTTACTTCACTAACAAAGTCCTCACTGAATAGGGTTTTCAGCCTGACATGGTAGCACTTTGTGTATGATGATTCATTGACCAAAAACATCAGAGTTTTCAGTTTCCATCCTGGTCAAGGCTGTTTAAGTTGAAAATCAGCTGATTCCTGCCACCCTCCAAATTCTCAGTAATGACAGGACGAGCATCCAGAGCTGCAGTACAGGTTTGTAAGCTAAAGGAGAAAATAAAAGTTTTCCATGCTGATCTTGTGGTTTTTCTGATCCCAAGCAGCAGAACAAAGAACTAACAAAACCAGGTGTTTACCCTGGTAGCTGTCTCTTGTCTGCTCAAGACAAACAGTATGCTGTGCATATCCCTAGAAACATTCCCACCACTGTGCCTTTAGTTATTCTAACATTTCTGGCCATTAAAAGTTCCAAGGGTATCTGCTACTGTTTTAATGCTATTGTCAAGTCTGCAGTTTAAAAGTTTGGATTTACATTTGAAAGAAAGGAAACTCCTCAACAGTTACTTATGAGAAATCTCCACCGTGATGGCTCTACAAACCTGCAGAAACCTTTTTTTTTCTTCCCCTTTAAAGATTCCCCAGAATTTGCCTCGTCAATCATCTCTTTTGATTAATCTTTATCTTGCTCAGTGTGGTTGGGTGATTGAAGGTGCACACAAGTGTGTTTGCGTATGTTTCTCCTCTGCCGCTTGGCGTCTACCATTGTGTGGGTAGCGCAGCCCTGAGGCCAGCAACTTACAAAGCAAGTAATGGGGCTGAGCATGCAGAGAGAAAACTGATTTAAAATGAGAGGCATCTCTAATCTTCTGAGGTGTCAGTGTTGTGTCATGGATTAGTGGACTATTTATGTTATGACCCTCTTCTTTTTTTTGCATCCCCCCGGCAAAGATCACTGTGTAACATTGCATTTAAGTGATATCATTACTAGCTGTAGCAGAGGTAATAACTGCTGTTATCTCAACTGATGTGTTAGGGTTGCTAAATTTGTTGTATTTCTATTTAGGTATAAATGACAAGCGCTGAACACCCAAACTAGACATTCCTTTTTGGCATTAAAAAGCAAAAGGTGATTTTACATGATAGAAACTGTGAATTAAATGAAGACCGGACAGGATCTTAACTACAAGCTCAGACAGAAACAAGAATGTGGCAGTAAATAATGGGAAATAGGGTGACTATATGCCAAGGGAGACCACAACCAAAGGTAATGCAGGTGAGATGTTTGGATGATTGATAGAAACAAGGACCTGTTTTCACAAAGAATCCTAGGACTAATAGCAGCTCCTAGTGACGTCATTCTAAAAAAAATCTTAGAACTTCTCGAATTCTAAAATCTTAGAATTTTCCCTCGGTAAGATAAATGTTATTCACGAAGGGAGCTCCTACTGTGAGGAAATGTTAAAAGTAGTGAGGACGACTTTAAGTAAGCTTAAGAGTGTCGTAAGCAGGCAAGATGACGGAAAGACAGAGAAAAAGGAGAGATATTCTCCGAACCAGGAATAACGGTGAATTAATAAAACGCTACCGACTTGATCACGCAGGGTTCCAACCCCTCAATAGTCGAGTAAATGAGCACATAAACTTCTACAACAATTATACAATTAATAATATATAGATAAGATAAACTTTATCATCCCTCTAGGGCAGAAATAAATAGTTTCAGCAGCAGGACAGATTAGAAATGCACCTCTAGTTAGGTAATATTAGGAAAGACAGATAAATAATAGAAACAATAATAAATAACAATGAATAAAAAGTGAACACAATTACAAACAATATAGTACACAATTATTTGAGCATTGAGACTGCATAATGCTTTAAAAAAATTCATTTGGAAAAAATTAAAAACTTGATAAAGTATATATATAATTAATACAAACTCTAGACAACAGTACAATAATCTAAGTACTATATACATGGAAGGAACATGTAAATGAGGTGAATTCGTATTTGCTGTATTGTACATGATGATGTAAGCAGCCTAAGCCTAAATGGTCATCTACAACGCTCCCTGTCTGTGGAGAAGTTGCTTCTAGCTTCTGAATGCAGCAGGTACCAGAGCTGCTCTCATTCCAGGCTGGTGCTGAAAGCAGAGGGAACGACGCATTGATCTGCTGGGGAGTGCCTGTTTGTTTGCATCATGATCCTGGGACCAAATCTACCTTTCAACACTCCTCTCTTCAGGCTCTGCTGCTCTGTTCAGTTCGGTTTTCTCCACCTTTTTCTCTCCATTTTGTTTTGGCCATTTTCCCAAACTAAACCTCATTAAACAAGGAGATCACAGTAAAATGCTGAATTTTAGTATTAATATGAAATTCATATATAATAGAATGCATTATGAAAATTACCAGTATGTTGAGTAAACATAATAATAAGCAAATCAGAATAATGATGAGCATGTAAACAAGCTATGTTCAAACATTTTGATGTTGTGTGAAAATTAATTTCTTTTTTCTAAGTTTCATCATCATTATTTACAAATTTCTGAATCCAGTTTAAATTCTACCATTGGTTAATTTCTCTCCACTGATTACTAGGAGCGCATTCGTTTTTTGTTTTTGTTTCTTTCAACAACCAATCACAGCTCTTAGAAGACAGCATCACACCTAACAACGGGGTCAACCACACCTCCTCACCAGGATAGGAATCGCTGTCGTCTCCTAGCTCAGAGTCGCTCTCAGCAGAAAACAGAATCAGTCTAAAGCTAGGAGACCTTGCCAGAGATTTTTAGGCTAAGATAGGAGCTCTGACAGGACTCCGAGAATATTTGTGAATATGGGCCCAAGTGTTTAGGGAAGCAGTATAAGAAAGCCACAAAACACAAACAAAACCAAATCCTTGCATGAAAGCCTGCAGACCATGACAGCAAGTCCATTCTTTACCAATTAACTGTGAATGACTCGTCTAGAATTAAAGAGGAATAATGTTGGAGTTTTACTCTTAAATGGAATTAAAAGCATTTGCAGCTTAAATTAAGGATGACCTGTCAGAAGAATGTAGGAATAACCTCAGATGACTTAAAAATCCAAAACTGAAGTGTAAACTATTTTACATCAGGTTAGATAATACGCAGCCTAAAATGTATTATGTTCAGCATATTTCATCAGACACACTTTTATTACCACCCATAGAAAGATGTGTAAAAACCCTTAAAACAAATAGGAATTTTATAGCAGTATTATTTTCTCACACAAAAAAAAAAAAAAAAAAGTGAAAAATCCAACCTTTAATATAAGAACATTTACTGAGTGGAGAAAAACAAATCAAATTTTAAAAACTAATTGTGTTTAACAAAATCGCTGGTAGCTCAGTCCTTTTCTTAATACTTTGTATAATCCTTTTAACTATGAATGTATTTGTTTTTAATTATTTGTATCATTTAAGTTACTCTGGCATTTTAATCAAGTATGCTCTCTCTGTGAGGGGCTTTGTGAGTTTTATTTGTGAAAGTTACTATAAAAAAAAAACATTACTTAGTTATAACCCAATTGTACAGCATTTAGTCCTCTCCTGTATTTAAAGACTAAATGCCAGAGAGGGATCTTTGACAATTCCTCTTTGCACAATCTCTCTACGTCATTCAGAGTCCTGTGACCACACCCTGAGGTTTTCTATAAGACTGGGTCTGGGCACTGAGATGGAAAGCGGAAAAGGTTTATTTTTGTGTCTGGTGTACTATTTGTTGATTTGAACAGATGTTTTGGATCTTTGGGCAACACCAAGAGAATATGAACAACATGCAAAGAAAGAAAATAGACATGAAAGAAACTCAAAACTCTTTATATAAAATCACCTGGTAAAAGGGTGTTTACTTTTGTGATGGTAAGAGAGAAAAAGCTTTTTCCTGACATGCCTCCCTATAAATCAGTTGGCCTGTAGATGGTGTTTAAATGTGCTTATTGAGACTTTGTGACCCCAAGATGCCATCTTAGCTGCCGTTCTCCAGCAAGCTTGGGGAATATTTTCACCTCAGTTACGATCCTGCTCTCTATGCCTGGTGGAAAGATAAATATGAATTCTCATTCATCCTAGTGGCCAGTGGCAAAACAATGGGCTTCTGTGTCACCTCATATTTATACCTAAGGGAAACAGAATGTGACATAGCACTAGTCAGAGCTTTCTAGACTCTGATCAAATTAAAAAGAAAACTATAACTTAAAAAGAGCCTCGGTTATGTTTATTATAAAGGTATGTCAACACTAATAAAAGGATGTCAACACTGAATACATGTAATTATATTAAAGGTGGTGTTTGTGTTTGAATTTACACTACTGTGAAGATGGATGAATTTATTTTAAGGCATTTTACTCATTTTACCTGTACTACATAGTCTAAATGTCCTAAAGTGCATTTTCCTTGGATCTTCATGGGATCCCCAGCATATGAGCTGATATGCTGTTAAAAATGAAGTAGAAAAGCTCCTGTTGCCTTTGAATTAATAACACAGGCAAGGGTTTAGATATAAAATGTTCAGTGTCAGTTGAATTTTCATGTCAGCTCTTTCTTGAAAGTCTCTCTTTCTTAAAAAGCGAGTCTGATATCTAAATATTTGATCTCCTTGCATTGCGTAATGAACTTCCTGCATTTCCCAAAAAATAGTTGACCTTTGTTTCAAATGTACAGGTGAACTTTGAAGAGTGGTCAATTTTTATTTTAAATCTGAAGTGAGAAGTGCAGGCAGAGGTGATCAAACGGGAACCGACCATATTTGCTGCCTTAAAAGGACACACAGCTTGCTGTACACTGAAACTGCACAGATGCAGCAAGATCCTGTGTGATCCTGTCAGTCTGTTGGCCTGTGGTATGTTTATTTGTTGAGAAATCTTTGATGTTGTGCTGCAAGATCTGTTCCTCTGATGACACAGATGACATTATGTTGGGATGCATCAATTCTCCCGCTGGAATCCATACAATCTCATTTCCAAATGTTTGCTTTGTCCTACGTGTCCTTCTCTTAGCCTACGTTCAGAACCAATGGGCGCGTTCCAATTAGGACAAGCTTAAAACATTATCTTTAAATTGACATTGCGAAGCACTCTATTGCTATTGGAGGTGGGTTGCACATTGTATTTCTAAAAGTAGTTACTGAGATGTCTTAGCTGTTTCTGAGATAGAAGAGGAAAAGCTATTACAGCTTAAAGTGCATAAATTGCAGCAACCAAATGTAACCATAGTAAAAGATGAGGTGAAAACACCAAAAATAGGGTCAACCTCACCTGGGGAAGAAAAACAGACATTTAAATCGGTTTACGCTTCCCATCTTATAACGCTCATTTGTTTACACTGGCTGCAGGTGGGGAAAACATCGATTAAGACCCGACTTTACCCTACAGATGCTGAAAGCAGCAGTGACATGCTATTTAGAGAGTAAGAGCCACAGGGAGCGTGGGGGAAATGTGACATAAGACAGTGGAGAATATGAGAGTGCAGTAAACTGTTTGATTGATCATAAAGGTGCTGATATTCCTCTAACAAGCTTCACAAACTGAGTCTCGGAAGATTTCCCTTTGAAAACACTGGCCAACTGTGGCGAACCAGTAGATACACAAAAGAAAACAACACTGACAGCATTTTTAAACAGTTTCTTTTTGGGAGATGCATGGCATAGTTGGGATTTTTTACATCCAAGTCAACACGTCTACACTCTGTATGGAGCCAGCCTTACTGCTGATGTCCTCACAGCAGTAGCATAGCTTTAAATGAGCTGGTTATTAAAATTTTATCTGATCTCTGACTTTGAAATGTATCCGTTTCCAGTCAATTACAGCAAGTTGAGTTGAGTTTAGTGATTTTCTGTTTGTCTTGCTCACACAAACAAAATATTTGATTAAAAAACAAACTATTTCTGAGGGAGAATTTGAAAAAAAAAGATCGTTGAGTGTAATATTTCCAGCAGAGCAATTTATTTCCAGCTCAAGCTTCACGTTCAGTACTACTATTCATCATCATTGGAGAAATCTCAATGTCCTTTATCCAGCGAAGCAGATTGTAAAAGGCTTAGATGTCGGATTAAAGGATAGATTCCTGCAAGAGACTGGACTTTCCTCTGATTGCAGACCTTGTGATTATTCATAACCACAACCTTTGCAGCAGATGCCAACCCTATAACTCTACATTTTAGACCAAGCTGTCTTTTAGGTAAAAAAAAAAAAATTCCCAGAATTCTTTTGTGCCGTAAAATTCCCAGAGCCTCCTTCCTTATCATGACTGAACCAAAGTGAGTTTTATTTAAAGAAAAGAAAATATGAAATCAGAATTTTCATTTTAGTGTTTTATATTTATTCTTTCATTTTTTGTCACTTTGTCCTTCAGCAAATTAAATATGGTAGACTGATCATGTGCAAACAAAAAGCCTAGGACCCAATCTGGGAAGTACAAACTGACTTTTACATTTTACTTGCAGGTGGGAATTCTTTTGACTTTGTTTTAACAATTCAGCAATCTCACCTCTCTATTATTTGGGAAGAGTTAATATTTCTATCAATTTACTCACCTGCGCTGTGTACTCTGCAGCTCCTCTAAAAATACGATAGGCCTCTTGACTCAAATGCATGCCAAACATTTTAGATTTTTATTTACAGAAAAAAACTGAAAACCATATATCATTTTTTTTTTTTCTCCAACTTCACAACGGTACACTACATTGTGTTCGTCTAGCACATAAAATCCTGATAAAATACATTGTAGTTTGTGGTTGTAACATTACAGGATGTCAACAGTTAAGGAGTATAAATAACTTCATAATATATGTAAAACTATTTAAAAGCTCAATGCTGCAGAGTCTGAGTGGCTGCACAGAATCAAAGTAAAAAAGGGGAAAGAAAACATCAAGAAAATAAAGTGCAGGCCTTTGGCAGGAATATCTAGTCACTTCATTAGTACCAATAACATTTATCATAGTGTTGTGACTCAGTGCTTCATTTTTCACTGCGCTGTTTTAAACTGTAACATCCTACTTGCAGTATTCTCAAACGTTTAAAGCTGCTTCCTTGGGAGGAATTGTTTCACCGTCTCATTAAATTTGTTAGGCATTATGGTTTCAGCTGTCAGACTCGGCACACACAAGTTCCTGTTTTTTACATTCTCACATTTGCTGTAATTTCAACAACAAAGTTTGCATCATCGTATTGCTCTGCTGCTCCTTTCATCTCCCTGCCCTCTTCTCTCAGTCGCTTCAGTTGCTTCACAGCATTTAAATACACCACCAAACAGAGCATGACCGGAGGTTTTTAAACTTTGTGTTCAAAGTAAATCTGATTTCTAAATAAAGTCAAAAGACAGTAGCAATAGGTCAAGAACAAAACCCTTTTATTAAATTTGCTTAGAATTTACATGAAAATAAAATAACATTTTAAATCAATTGCATGTGACCCTAAACTTATCTGGTTCCTGACTGTAAAGTAATGAGCACTGCATTTTAAAATGAATCTGTGCTTTAATAATTTTATATATAGTATATATACTATTTTATTCTTTTATAATAAATTTGTTATTTGAATAATGAATGTTTCATATCTCTACAAATAATGTGTTTTGTTTTACACTGAAAATAAATAAACTGACCATATAGTGCAAAAAGACATTTTAACATCAGACTAGCTGAAATAAAAGTTACATCGTATAGTAGCAGTTATAACAAAACAATAGTAAGACAAATGCCAGTGCCTATCCTCATTGGGCTGCCTAGTACACAGGTTCATTCGTTTATTTATCTTTCACAAGGAAAAAAGCATTTTTTACCCCAACAGTGTGTCTTAATAAATGGTAAATTTTTCACTAGAAAATATGCAAAATGTATTGGTAATGATTGAATGTTTCTTTAAAGCTCTAAAAAAAAACTGTCAGTTATCAATAAGTATTTTTAAAAATTACATGGACAAACCAGTCCTTTTTGTGAAATAAAAACTTTTCTGCTATGAACCAAACACTACATTTTATTAGTATTACAGGATCTGCAGTAGAATTGCAATTATGTTCAAGTTCATGCAGCAATAATCAAGATCATAATGCTTGTTTTTTTTTTTGTTTTTTTTTTACGGAGATTAATATTTTTCCCCCTAGGGTTTCTGGACACTCTTTGCAGACTCAACACAAGCTTAACTGGATTGGCATACACAAAGATTACTATCTTTTTCAAGAGTTTGTGATATACAATGTCCTAACAACACTAGCTTTTGGTTTTATTTCAAAAAGACCCTCTGACTGTGCACATGCAGGTACAACAACCCTTGTGTAAACACATCTTCCTCTGCTGAGGATCTTTGCACAGGAAGATGCTTGCTGAGGTCTTTGTTCTAGTGTTTTTAATTAAACGTTTATAGAAAGAAAACTTACTGTAAATGTTTTTCTGTTACATAAACTAATCAATTTTATTAATGAATAGTTTTATAGCAGGAAGTTTCAGATGAATGTACCCTAAAAAAAGGTGTGTACAAGGTCCAACTTGACTTGTGTTTTGGTCTGTATTCAGATCATAGTCAGGAGACTTTGAGATCCCTGCTTGGCTATGCGGTGAGACAATTATAGCCAAAAAGACTGCTTGAATTTCAAAATACTTTTTACTTAGCTTTTTATCATCATCATGATTTATACCATACAATGTTGTGATGAATTTTTAGGTCAGCACATCCCTATTTGTATTTTGTTTTACCTAAACCTTTAAAGCTACTCAAAATCTTTGGGTTGAAAAAAAGGGGTTGAAAAAAAAGGTTGAAAAAAAGCAAATTTTTTGGTTGTTTGTAAAGATTTGAAAGTATAAAAAAAATGTACTTTGTGGTGTAAGACAGTAACACAGAAGCATTTTTTGCATAACAGCTGTTGTAGGAACAAAGTAAGATGACGGTGTTTACTGACTGTGGTATGCTTGCTTGAATAAGAGTTGGTGCTCACTCAGGGAGCACACAGTCTATATGTTTGTGTCATGTCTTCCTATTAGTCTGCCAATATTCACAGCAGGTTGGGAGGTGTCTACTAGAGAGAGGCGAATAAATGAAATCGGACAAGTTTGTTACCTTTTGACTCTTTTTCAAATATGCTCTGTCTTTGTTTGCGTGCGTTTCCACAACCAACAACCAAACAATCACAGGGATTGGTGTGTAAATTGTAAGTTCAATATGGACCCGAGGAGGCCTCTTAGTCACTGAGGATAATTGGTATCCAAATATAGAATATAAAACTGACTTTTTTCCAACTTTGCTGGTCGTCATGGTTATACCTCCTTAGGGACAAGTCTTAAAGCCGACACGAGTCAGACTCATAGCAGCAGCACTTTTTGTTGTTGTTTTTTCCCCCTTCTTGATGTGTTTAAGTTTGCATGTGTGTTTCTGGCCTGTCAGTACGGCACATCATCAGTCGTAACAGGCGGTCCCTGTGGAGGGCAGACTGACAGGTAGGTAATGATCAAAGAGGCTGTTTCCTGTGTTTCATGTAAGGCTCACAGAGAGAAAGAGAGATGCATCTATATTGTCAGTTCCTCAGACTTTAATAGGCCCAGGTTGTAGAAAACTGATCTCGTGTCTAGCATGCACATATCATTCTGAGACTTTTCACATTAACATCCACTAACACATTTCTTAGATGTAGCTCTCCTTCTCCACTGCCAAGCTCCCTCCTATTTAACAAATGGATGAACTCTTACCGCCTTCTCGTTGACTCTCAGTCATCTCAGACTGTTATCTGAGCTATATCACACATCCATGAAATATTAACCCGAAGGGGAAACACAGGCAAGGCCACCAAGCCTGTCTCCAATGTGAACCTCCATCACCTTCTCCCCCCCAAGTAAGCAGGACTATCTCATGGAGTCAGGTGCCAGGCCACTCACACATATCCTACCCACCATCTTGTGTCCACAGTTGCCAGTGGCTGTGTGGACAAGCTCACGCTCTGCTCTGTCCAGTCTGGCAGTTTCTGTTTAACCAGTTCAAGCGATTCAGATTGTATTTGGAAGGGGCAAAAAAGTCTCATCTCAGGCTGGACGTTCCTGAAACATGAAGTGTATCCTTGAGGATAGATGTAAAAAAAAAGCCTCACTTTATCTGGAAGATTAAAACTTCAGGGTCACGGTAATCTGTTTTAATGAAACTGTCACATAATCTGAGTATCTGCACACTCTCTCTAAGTGTGTGTGTGTGTGTGTGTGTGTGTGTGTGTGTGTGTGTGACCATCTCAGGCACAAGGTAATGCAAATAGAGGTGCATCTCAAACAATTTGAATATCATCGAAAAGGTAATTTATTTCAGCAATTCAGTCCAAAAACAGATACTTCTGTACTAATTCATTACAAACAGATTGAAACAGCTGAAAACAGATATTTACACTCTCAATAATTTTTATTTTTTTATTTTTTACTGTGTGACATTAAGTCAAATTTGACATTTTCTATTTCAAGTCAGTTTTAGGTGACAAAAATGACTCCTATTTTCTAAATGCAATAATATTGTTAATTCTTTTTAGATATTTTTTATTTCTTCAAATTCAAAATATTGCATACACTCGTCGTCTTCGGCTTATCTGGGACCAGGGGGGAGCATTCTTAGTAGAGATGCCCAGACATCCTTTTCCCCAGTTACCTACTCCTTCTCTTCTGCGGGAAGCTTGTGGCATTCCCAGGCTAGCTGAGGAATATAGTCTTTCCAGTGTGCCTGGGCCGTCCCCTGTGCCTCCTCCCTATGGAAAGTACCTGGAACCCCTCCCGAGGGAGGTGTCCAGGAGCCATTTGGAACAGATGCTGGAGCCACCTCAGCTGACTCCTCTCAATGTGGAGGAGCAGCAGCTCTTCTCCCTAGCTCCTCCAGGGTGGTCGAGCTCTTCACCCTATCTCTAAGGGAGTGCCCGGCTACCTTGAGGAGGAAGCTCCTTTAAGCCAGGATGTCGTTCTTTCGGTCATGACTCGAAGTTCATGACCTATGGTGTGGGTGGAAACGTAAGCCGACAGGTAAATCGAGAGCTTTGCCTTTTGGCAAAATCCAATTGTCCCCAAACCAGATCCCCTCCAGCCCTTGGATGCCCCTAGAATTCCTGTCCATAAAAGTTATAAACAGTTTGCAAATACAAACACTTTGTGAAAGCTCATGATGTCAGGGCTTTGTAAGCTGCTAATAGGTTAATTCAAAAATATTTGAGGTTAAACTGAAGAACAACTGTGGATCTATTTTAAGGCTGCGCCTCAAACTCACTGCTGCATTGTGTGACATTATGCAAAAATCCAAAGAAATACAGCAACATAACAGGAAAAGAACTGTGGAGCCTCAAAAGTCTGGTTCATCCTTGGGTACAATTTCCAGATGCTTGAAGGTACCACGTTCAAACAATATATATGTATATATATATATATACATATATGTAAAGCACTAATTATTATTTTTTTAAATATACAGTAATTGAAAAGAACATTTTGAAAGTTATCCATATATATTAAGATACCTATTTCTCTATGGAGGTCCATATAGCTAATGAAAATTCTAAATTAAAATTTTCTGTAAATTATTTCTTAAGACCAGTCGAAATAATTTTTAAAATCAGAAATGTGTATGTTATATCCATGATACGACCTTACTCAGTCATCTGAAAGACTGCTTACTTGACAGTTGTCTAGCAAGTCATTGGCACCCTCCACACCGAGGTTAAGCCACAATAGGAAACAAAGCTGGTTGTTCAGAGTGCTATATTCAATCATAGTAATGGAAAATTAGGTGAAAGACAAAGTGGGGGAAAATCACAAGTTGTGGACCATGCTATCACACTATTTACTTCCTCTTAACTTTCTATTACTCTGCATGGCTACAGCACTGTGAACAACTGGCTTCTTCACTAATTACCTTACGATGCTTACCCTTCTTTTTGAGAGTGTCTATGACCGTCTGCTTGACAATTGTAAAGTTATATTCTCCATGATTGTGTAGGCATAATATCCTAATAAAAAACATTTATTGATTTAATGGCCTGTTTTAGTCCTATATAACATTAAAATAATCTGGGACACTGAATTTTGGCTTTTCATTAGCTGTTAGCCATAATCATCCAAATTAAGAAACACCTCAAATATATAATTTTGTGTTTAATGATTCGAGATATGAGTTTCACCTTTTAAATTACTAAAATAAATAAACTTATGATAATGTTCATATTTACTGAGGTGGGCCACTGTATGTGTGGCTGCATTTCTTCATGGTTTTATATACATATTTTTTTCTAGCTGGTGATTGGCAGGGTAGAGGTTTGTGTGATTGCTATGCGAGCTAAATTAACCAGCAATTAACCAATGTAAGGATGATTGCTTATCCAATCAAATACAACTCAGAGCAGGTAAGGCAAGTATGAAGAGCTGATTTAATCACCTATAAGAACTGCTCCTTAAAGCACTCTGAGGTTTGATCTCAGTGCTCTTAATTTTGTCCGTTTTCTCATTTTTATTGAAAGTGTTCACATCTTTTTCTACCTGCAGTCTTGGCAGCGGTGTGCCAGGATTCATTACAACTTTTTTTGATGCTGACATCATTACAGATCAGATATTTCAGTTGATGGTTTAATCAAAGCTTTGCCTGAAACCTTCTCTAACAGTTTTACTGTGAAAACAAAAACAAAAATGCAGTTTTCTTTTTTGTTATTTTTGATAAGAGGGAATACAGCTACTGTGGAAAACAGACTTGTTCACAGTCTTGAGGTTGAAAATAGGTCACACAATCGCTGAATCATACTTGACTTGATTCTGATTAAACATTTAATCAGGCACTTGTATAATTAAACTTCACATTCTGACAAGAGTGTGCAGTTGATAGTGCAGAGAGAAACCAAAACGTGGAGAGGGAAATGCAATGTTTATCTTAGATAGTCACTATCTTGATGTTGTAGTAAAATGAGAGAGACCTCTAATCAGTTTTCAGTAAGGTGGAAATAGATATGTTACATAATATCAACACAAGCTGCTACCTTTAGCTGCTGATGACTGTTATTTTTTGGTAAATGTTGGGAGATTGTTTAGTATTTGACTGTTTTTAAGGCTACGTTTATGATCAAAATTACAAGGTAATTTTTCGCAAAGACCAATTTTGATTATCTTCACTTTCATTCCAGGGTTATTTAAAATAGGGTGTCTGCCAAAATCATGTTTAAGTCTTTCCTACAGCACACAAAGTACATATAAGTTTTTTTAATTTGTACCAAGTTCAGTGCTGTAGATATGTATTTTCCCTCTCAAAGATTTAACTAGTTTCTACTGTTTTGTCACACTAAAATCTCTGATCAGATCACATCATTGAACACATTTTAATATCAGACTATAAAATAACCTGACTAAATACAAAACACAGTTTTCAAATGATTATATTATTTATTAAGCCCTGAGGTGCTTTAAATGTTGTTCTTTGTTCTTTTATGACCTTCTGGATGAGTTGTTAATGAGCGCTTGGAGAAATTTCAAAATGCTGGCCACTCCTGTCCCTGGGAAGGTTCATCACTGTTCTATGTTTTTTGCATTTGTGAATAATAGCTCTCATTGTGATTTTCTGGACTCCCAAAGCCTTAGAAATGGCTTTGTAACTCTTACCAGACAGGATACATGTCAATAACTGTTTTTCATCTGTTACTTCAGATCGGGCCATAATGTGTTATTTTTTCCCCTGCTTCATGTAGTCAGACAGGTTCTTTTTAAGTGATTTTTTGATTCTTAATTCAGACAGCAACCATGCATTGAGGTTATTTGAAGTTGAGCTCAGATGTCTGAAAATGTTGTAAGTGACAGTGAATTCTCATGTTACAAAAAGAGAAGTTATATTTTAATATGGTGCCAAATTAGTTTGGACAGCTTTCCCCTTGAATTAATTATTTGAATTAATGATTCATTAACAATTCTGTGTTGGCTCTACTTATTTTGTTTGACAATTGAAATGGATTTGATTATTTGAAACATTTATGTGTGGCTTAAAAGCAAAAAACAGAACAAATTTACAAGGGGCAATGTACATTTTTTTTACATTACTGTATTTGGTTTAGGTGCACTGTTATTTAATCAGTAAATCTGTGTAACTTTTAATACAAAGCCATGTAATACAATTTGCATTTCACATTATTAGCTTTGATTTTTTAACAATATTTCTTTATAAGGTGGATAGATATCTCTTGGTAGGTATGCAGTTGTGCTGAACTCTTTCCATCTATGGATGAGATGTGAGATTTTCAAAGCCTGTGATACTGTGCCCACAACACACTTTGGTCTGAACCTCTGTGTGATTTTATCTCTGACCTGTCTGATGCGTTCCTTGGTCTTAATGATGCAGGTTGTTGACTGTGTTGTCTCAAACACGTTAAAGCTAACAGAACAGAGGTATTCATACTGAGCAAGTTACACACAGGTTGCCTAGATTTTTATTTTGAAGCAGTAAAGTTAAGGGGTTTAAATATACAGTGTTTGCACACCACACTTTTCAGATTTTCACTTGAAAAACAGTAAAAATCTTGTGTTCTTTTCCTTCCTCTTCACAATTATTCTGGGGTTTGTGTTTTTCTATAACATACAATACCTAAAATACAATAAAACCTGGTATTGTAACATGACAAAAGGTGCAAAAATACTTATACAAGTATTACATACAATATGCCTCATCTCACTTTACGCTATGTAGAACAATCCTGTGAAGTAATCCAATCTTGTCTGTGCAAGATTAATTACTTCTAGTTTTATGCTTAATCTCAGTGCTCCTCTGTTGCCTCAAAATAGTTTATTATCACAGTTATATTGCTAATGCCTTCTGCAGTCAATGACAGGCTATCTCACAGGCTGTGAAATGTATCTTGCTCAAGTCTTGTTCACAATATGTGTCAGACTGAATGATCAGTTTGGTGCGATTCTACACAAAGCAATCAATGCATACGGTACTCTAGTGCTTTGGTACAATGGACAAAAAAACCCAGAAACATACGGATTGAGAAGGCAACAAAAGAGCACATTTTTCTGTCATTTAATACCAAATAGCTTTTTTATTTGTTTTAGTAGTAGCATGACTGCCTCTCTAAATACTTCAACACTATTATTTACCTAAAGCTGCAGTAAGACATACGTAGCCTCCCTCCTCCAGAGATGCTACAAACACAGTGAACTCAAGGCTGACCCTTTTATTTTACACTCCCAAGGTCGGCAGCTTGAAAAGCAACTGAATATCTGAAAAGGGGGACCAGAGATGCGTGGTTGGGGAGCACGGAAGGCTCCAAATGATTGATAGCCATTTGTTTTGCCTGTTTAATACAACATAAACTCTACAGCAATTCATCACTAGAGTGAGAGTTTTTTACGGTGCCTCTGCAAAGCCCACTAAAAATAATTCATTTTCTGTGAGCGACGAGTCAGGCTCTAATGTTAAATATTCATGCGGGGCCCGGTCTAAATGATGTGGCCATTGGCACACAGTTAGAGCACACTCTGTGGAAGGAAGGAAATGTCAAGCTGTGAATAAATGAAAGCGGTGAAGCCGTATATTACTCCGCCATTGTGAATTTACTATAGTTGCCATTTTGTCTGGCCACTTCAAACAGATATTTTTTCTAATCAATACGCTTAAAACAAACATCGAACATATTGCCAAGTTGGCGGAAATCTGGACTTCTTATGTTATCTCATCCTTTATTCTTTGTTTGGGTTTGTTTCCCAGTCTGTGTATCATGAATGTTAAAGGCACCTTCTTCAGTTCTATGTGTACTTTTGTCCGGAGAATACGATTTTGACACTAGTTAAACAGTTACTGTACTGGTTTTGAAGAAAAATGAACAAAAATATGTTAGGGAAATGGAAGTAGCCGAACACTTCTCTCATGATTGCCAAAGCGGGGCTGTTCAGCGGAAGGAGTACAGCCCAGTGAAAAAGAAAGCTATGAGGAGAACTATAGCCAAGTTACCACATGGATTATTTTTGGAGAGAAAGCAATTAGGAGGATGCTAATGCTATTGTCATGAGGGTTTATATGAGCCACAAAACCAATAGGAATGAGCTGACTGAGCAGCTGGGCAACCAAGACTGGTGTGTTGTGTTATTTGTAGTTATTTTGGCTATTATGTGATATGAAATTAGCTTTTTCTTTAGTTGTTAAGCAGATAAAGTTTCTGTGGTATTTAGAGACTTTTTTTTTTTTGCGATACATGCAAATATAAACATACAGCATAGTTGCATTGTCCACACCAGCGGTGGTGTTTACAGCACCTTTTTGTCTATTGTCTATTGCTATAATTTCTATCGTTTCTATATTAATCTAGAATTTTCCATCTATGGTTATGAATGAATAAATATGACTGTCATCTATGAAACCCATTTTGATGAACAGATCGCAGAGAAACTGCGAAAAAAAAAAAAATTATTTCAAGAATTGTACACCTGGTCATGTTATTACGTTAGTGACTACAGTTAGTACGTTTTTAACTGACCTTTTTAATTCTCAGCAAATAAAATTAACTAAATAAAACAACTAAAATTAACTAATAACTTAGTACATTGTTGGCTTTATTACATTTCTAATGCCCAGAATTAATTTATTGGCCGTTATTAATTTATTGGTTGCTACAACAGGATTTTGGGCCATTTCTTCTGTCATATTGTGTTCAGTCCCATCAAAGCGACTCAGTTGACTCTTTTCAAGGATGTCGATGTACTTCGAGCTCCCCCTTGTCAGCGTAATCAATATAGCTTGTGCCTATGCAGCTGCTGGGGTTTGATTCGTATTGACTTCCACATCAGTTCCCGTGCATTCGGTGCCAATGTGGAGAAGAAGTCATCGTGGCTGCTCAGAAATTGTTTGGAGACATTTACGGGTGACATCAGCAAGCAGAGAAGAGGGAAAAAGAGCAAAATATATAATAGAACTTACTCACTCACCTCTGAGTGTCCATTTAGAAGAACCCAAATAGAGAGCATAATGTCCGCCGTGCATCATTTGGATGAAATAGGAAATGCTAAATGGCCTGATATTGACAGAAGCACTCTTCTAGAATTCATTTTTATCACACACACACTTCCACACACATGCCAGCATTGCTCACACACACTCAGATTTCCTCCTGTAGTCTCTGACTAATGAGGCCCGGGGCTGGAGATGGTTCCATCAAGGAACTTCCCCCCTCTCTCTCAAAAAGGCACCTGATTGATAGCAGTGATTTGACTGAGAAAAGGGAAATGGGAAATTGAAAAATGGCGGAGGAAGATTGGAAACAACGTGCTGATTATAAACTCTGCGCGAGAAACAAAAGGCCTTTTTCCCTCTGCCTCCTCTCTCGGCTTCAGAGGTAGCAGGTGTGTGTCTGACAGGTGCCTGATTGAGGCACGCAGAAGACATTACAACTGCAAACAAATAGATGTGCTTAGTGTCCCAGGATGCAGTTAACATTTTGGGCTGATAGAAGTGATTATGAACATATGAGTGGAGGCAGCCGGAGAATGGGCACAGGTGTTTGGAAGAGTTAGGTCTGGAAAGAAGCCGTGTTGTTGTTGTGAAGATAATAATCCATCCATACAATTAATGGCATGTCATTACCAAGGTCATCAGCCTTGGGGGATGTACTTAATATGTCTCATATTGTGATAATAGAGCTTCTCTCCTCTGGAGACAAACACACAGGAGATGCATGATCACACACATTTATCATGAACATAAAAAAGTGTAAAATGAAAACAACAGTCAATTAAGTTGCAAATCCACAGAATTACAAAATGACCTCAATTACCTCAGTGCCATCAGCATTTATTTCTGTCTTCGCTTGCAGTCTCTGTTTATGTTCTCATGTTTCAGGTGAGGAAAAAAAAACAATAGCACTTTTATAACACAGGCATAAATTAGCTGCCACCTCTCTGTGGAAAGGCTTTGTGTCTTCCATAAACCAGGCAAAGAGAGAAGGAGGGACTTGGCCGAAGCTGCTGTGGTTTAATATTCTCCGAGAGCTTCCAGACAGTGAGCGGTGGTGCAGCAGCTGTCTCTTGACCCTGCCGAACTCCCACTTACCCCCTCTGACCACCTCCTCTCTACTAGGCAGGCTGCAGCGATGACAAGCCTGTCAAAGGCTTCTCCTAATGTCCTAATTACCCCACACAACCACAATTACACCCCCCCAACATACACACTGAAAGGGATGCTCATGCAGATCTGTAGTGACCAAGCAGATATTGTGTTTATTCCCCCTGGACTCTTCCACATTTTGTGATGTTACAGCCAGAAACTTCATTGTGTTTATTGTTTTTTTTTATGTGATTTACCAGAGTAAAGCAGTACAAAATTGTAGCTTTTGTATTCAGTTCTCCTGAGTCAACGTTTTGTAGAACCACATTTTGCTGCAATTACTGCTGCAAGTCATTTGTGGTTAGTCTTTTTCAGCTTTGAACATATAAAGATGGAAATTTTTGTCCATTCTTCTTCAAACAAAAGGTTGATCTCACTTCAAAATAGATTAAGAGCATCTATGTACATAACATTTCAACATTTGCCAAATTTTCTCTATTGGGTTTAAGTTTGTACTGTCTCTAGGCCATTCTGACAATTAATACGATTTGATCTAAACCATTTCATTGTACCTTCATAGTATGTTTGGGGTCGTTCTACTGAAAGCAGAACCTCTTTCCCAGTCCCATTATTGACATGTATTTGGTGCCATAGATCTTCATCAACTCTAATCAGCTTTTCTGACTCTGTTTAGCTCTGCTGCCACCATCACCATGCTTCACTGTAAGGATGGTGTGTTTAGGGTGATATGCATGTTTTTCCTTGTCCTCCATACACAGCATTTTGCATATTAAGGCAAAACATTCAGATTTGTTCTCATCTGACAAGAGCCTATTCTCCCACATGTTGGATGTATCCCCTTCTTAGTGTGTCACAAACTGCAAACGATCAGTTTTATGCATTTCTTTCATCAATGGCTTCTCCTCCCTGAGTTTTGGATTTTTTAAGCTTCTCTAAAGTTACTAATTCTGCACGACTTCTCTAAAAAATGTTTTACTTCCCTGACCTGCCAGTTAAGGTAGACAGCCATGTCCTAGTAGCTTTCCAGTTTTTTATTTTTTTTATTTTTGGATGATGAATTGAACTCTGCTTCGTGAGACTTTACAACCTAAACCCTCTTCAAACGTCTTCATGTATTTATCTCTGGCCTGTATGCTGTGTTTCTTGGTCTTCATGATGCTGTTTGTTCACTAACAGACCTGTGAAGTTTCACAGAACTGCTGGATTTATACTGAGATTTATTCACAGATAAGCAGAGCCTTCCCCAATTAAAGAGTCTTTCAAATGCAATTGGGTGCAATGGATTTTATTAGGGGAATCAGAGTAAGATGACTGGCTACATATGCGTGCCGAACTGTTCAGATTTTCATTTGTGCTGTAAAATAAGGAAAACCATCCTTTTCCAGCAGTACTTTGTGTTGGTCTACTCTGCAAAATCCCAATCAACTGCATTGAGCTCTGTGCTTGTAATGTGACAAAATGTAAAAAGTTCAAAGAGTATGAATACTTTTGCACAATGAGCTGTGAGCAGATATGCTTGCAGACATAGTGATGCACAATCACACTCACACACCCTGAGTATTGTGAAATTCTCACGCAGGAGACCACACCATAGGTGAGGCATCGCAGTTTTACCAGAATAGCAAAGATTCTTCCCTCTAGACTTCATCGGGGTCTTTGATGCAAAACACTGTGTGATCGCTTTGATCCCAGCTGAATCAGAGCGTTGGTTTCTCTCCTGTGGTAGCTCTCCCTTCTAAACTTTCTTTTAACAACTGAGGCCGAGTTGGGGGGAAAAAAACAACAAGTAAATAAATAAATAGGAAAAAAAGGATTTTGTGGGGATTTTGCATTGAATTCTGCTTCCAAGTAAAGAAACATAAAAAGTTGCAGCGTCACCCGAAATAGATCGTATGAATGAGGTGTGATGTGTCACTTCGCCAGAGGTTAAGCTTTGCCTTGGCTTTAAGGGGGAATCTCTCCGCTGCTGCTACTGCACTTTCGTAAGCGCTAAGTCAACCTGTCTTGTTAACATAAGAGAGTGGATTATTGCGCCTGCAGTGAAGAAGGAAACTCTGTTTACATCCCATCAAAAATGAAAAAAAAAACAGCTGCTTGGTGATTTATAGACCTTATAAAGTTGCTGCATTCTTCACAATCAGCATGACTTAATTGTGTGTCAATTTAACGCTCTTCCTACCTCATTTTATGTTGAATTTAGATGTTATGTCTGGTGGAGTGGTGTTGTTTCATCACATTACCTTGTGATAAGTGTGCCAAGCTGAATCCTACGCAGTGGCAGCCTTTTTCTTTTACTTTGAGTATCAGGTGGAGTTTGGCACCTATCATGTGAGAGTGTGCAAAGCAGCAGCTTGGCATCTGAGTTGTTAGAAATGTGCTAAAGCTTTTCCTTTTTTCTTCACACAACTGGAAAAGATAAAGGCAACCTAAGCTGTGGCAGAGATGCCATTAAAGGTTGTTGTTAACTGTGTTTTTTTTTATAAACTGCAGACATTTTCACATGCAGAAAATTACAGAAATAACTATGATGGTTTTGCATGTCTTTGTTTTCAAAGGGGGTCTGAAAACTGATCTTTGTAGAGTTTAGCCTCTACTTTGCTTCATCCTTTTTTATAGACAACAGCAGAAGCCTTTAGCAACCCACTAGAAGAAACCTGGATACTAAATAAATTCAATATATCCACCTTTTTTAACTCCAGGCATTTTTGAAGGATGTCCCCTTAATCTCCCAATATGAAGGCTCTCTTCAGCTCCACATGTCCCTCTGGCTTTCACACTCATTCAAGCCAGACATCGGACAAAGCGCATCACATTAACAGAAAGCAATTACCCACCTCTGAGGGGATGTATGTAAAATCTCCTTTTTGTTCCAGTTTATCAAGCAGAAACATGCTTTGCATCTCCTGTAAGCCTACCTGATTATTATGTCCTGATTGACTCCGGGGAGAGTTAATCTGAGTATTCCCACTTGTGTTCACAGGTGAGCGTGTGTTGGGATCTGTTGTTGCCTGTTTAGCAGCACATTAATGCTGATAACAGTGGTTTACTGAACTTTTTTTATGTTCCTGTACTTTCAAGGGATAGCTCAGTGTTTTTGAAGTGAAGTTCTGTTGAAAGGTTGTAACAAGTTAATGTCTTACCTGCAGTAGGTACATTTCTTGTTGTCTTCATTTAGTATATATCCAGATGTGTTGGTTCAGAGGTCTGTGGCTAAAGGCTAGTCTGAGAGAGCCCAAGAACAAAGTGTACTTTTGCTGTTTTAAATCAACTCCAAACCAAAAAAAATAAAAAAAATCTCACAGTGGCTGCAGAATTGTTGGCTGCACATCAGTGATGTGAAGCTGCCAGTATATTCTATTGGATCTAATTTTGGTGACTGTGGATGCCATTGGAGTAAAGTGAATTATTGCCATGTTTGAGATTAGTTCAAGATAATTTGAGATGATTTGTGAGGTGGTGCATTATCCTGGATTGATTAGATTTTTTTTGCAAAGTGCCTTGAGACGATATGTCTTGTGAATTGGTGCTATACAAATGAACAGAATTGAATTGAACAAATCTCAGTTGGTAATAAGGAGCCTAAGGTGTGGCAAGAAAATATCTCCCAGACCACTACATCACTACCACCATTGGTACAAGCCAGGATGGATCCATGCTTTCATGCTTTTTTGTGTGAAATTGCATCCGACCTTCTGATCAATACAGCTGCAATGCGTCATGGTATTATTTGGTATGTTGACGGTATTATTTATGCTGCGGTTGTAAAAAGTGGTTATTTGAGCAACTGATACCTGTCCTCTCAAACCAGTCTGCCCATTTAATTCTGATCTCTGATATCAACAAGGCACATTTGTCCACACAACTGCCACTCATTTGATAATGACTGTTCGGGACTTTTCTCTGTAAACCTGAGAGATGTTAAACATTCAAATATCAGTAGATCTACAGTTTCAGTTTTGAACTTAAGCAATTCGTCCTCATCACGTTTAGCTGCCTAAATGTATTGAGTTGCCATCATGTAATTGGTTGATTTGCTACGTGTTAAAGTAATCGAGGAGGGGTACCTAATAAAGTTGCAGGTAAATCTAAGGCACTTCCAGTTAGTGTACCTACCTCCAAAAAAATAAGACATTGTAAAATCTATAATAATATTCACAAATAAATAATGAGTCCAAAATCTCTCACTTGATTCTTAATTAAAATTGATTCCTTTTTTTGTTCTCTGCCATTCCTCTGCTACATTCTTACAAAGCCCATTTATATTTAGACCCGTGTGAATTCACTGCATTCCCTTGGAGAACACAACACGTTAGCTGCTATGCATCAGATTATGCACAGTTGCGGTGACTGTTAGAGCCATCTAACCTGCAAATGAGAGGCACTTTGTTTTTTTGTGTGGTTGCAGAATATGGCGATCATTGTTTAAGTGAAAACAAAAACCTGTGAAATGTTATGTCCAAAAACTGCTCCATAGCACAAAAGCCCTGATTCTCATCATCTCATGATGGTCACAGATCCTTCACGGTAGAAGTTTCATTGTGCTTTGTAATTAGCTTCTGATTTTCTTAGGTCATGGAATCTGTGACATTGCTATCTCAATGGTCTTCTGGTAAGATCACGTTTTACTTCCACCTCCAGGTGAAACCGTGTTCTTCGTGTTTCAAAATATTTGCTAGTAGTTTTACACAGCCTGCATATGCTGTGGTACAGAAGGTGCTGGGTCCCTTGCATTTGACCTCACTTTGAGCTCCCTCAAAAGTTAGCAACCCAAATTTTAGTTCTTGTTTGCCTATTACCATGTAAGTTTATTTAGATTTTTTACAAAACAAGGGCAATATTTTCAGTAGGTCTAAGAATTGAACCTATTTCTAAAATCCACTGTGCATATACAGTACAGACCAAAAGTTTGGACACAACTTCTCATTCAAAGAGTTGTCTTTATTTTCATGACTATGAATATTGTAGCTTTACACTGAAGGTATCAAAACTATGAATTAACACATGTGGAATTATATACTGAACAAAAAAGTGTGAAACAACTGAAAATATGTCTTATATTCTAGGTTCTTCAAAGTAGCCACCTTTTGCTTTAATTACTGCTCCTCACAATCTTGGCATTCTGTTGATGAGCTTCAAGAGGTAGTCACCTGAAATGGTTTTCACTTCACAGGTGTGCCCTGTCAGGTTTAATATGTGGGATTTCAAGATATATAAATGGGGTTGGGACCATCAGTTGTGTTGTGCAGGAGGTGGATACAGTACACAGCTGATAGTCGTACTGAATAGACTGTTAGAATTTGTATTATGGCAAGAAAAAAGCAGCTAAGTAAAGAAAACGAGTGGCCATCATTACTTAAAGAAATGAAGGTCAGCAGTCCGAACAATTGGGAAAACTTTGAAAGTGTCCCCAAGTGCAGTCGCAAAAACCATCAGGCGCTACAAAGAAACTGGCTCACATGAGGACCGCCCCAGGAAAGGAAGAGTCACCTCTGCTGCAGACAATAAGTTCATCCAAGTCACCAGCCTCAGAAATCGCAGGTTAACAGCAGCTCCGATTAGAGAACAGGTCAATGTCACACAGAGTTCTAGCAGCAGACACATCTCTAGAACAACTGTTAAGAGGAGACTGTGTGAATCAGGTCTTCATGGTAAAAAAGCTGCTAGGAAACCACTGATGAGGACAGGCAACAAGCAGAAGAGCTTGAGAGAGAGCCTCCACAGTCACCGGACCTGAACCCAATCGAGATGGCTTGGGGTGAGCTGGACGCAGAGTGAAGGCAAAAGGGCCAACAAGTGCTAAGCATCTCTGGGAACTCCTTCAAGACTGTTGGAAAACCATCACAGGTGACTACCTCTTGAAGCTCATCAACAGAATGCCAAGAGTGTGCGTAGCAGTAATAAAAGGAAAAGGTGGCTACTTTGAAGAACCTAGAATATAAGACATATTTTCAGTTGTTTCACACTTTTTTGTTCAGTATATAATTCCACATGTGTTAATTCATAGTTTTGATACCTTCAGTGTGAAGCTACAATATTCATAGTCATGAAAATAAAGACAAGTCTTTGAATGAGAAGGTGTGTCCAAACTTTTGGTCTGTACTGTATATACAGGGGTTGGACAATGAAACTGAAACACCTGGTTTTGACCACAATAATTTATTAGTATGGTGTAGGGCCTCCTTTTGCGGCCAATACAGCGTCAATTTGTCTTGGGAATGACATATACAAGTCCTGCACAGTGGTCAGAGGGATTTTAAGCCATTCTTCTTCCAGGATAGTGGCCAGGTCACTACGTGATACTGGTGGAGGAAAACGTTTCCTGACTCGCTCCTCCAAAACACCCCAAAGTGGCTCAATAATATTTAGATCTGGTGAATGTGCAGGCCATGGGAGATGTTCAACTTCACTTTCATGTTCATCAAACCAATCTTTCACCAGTCTTGCTGTGTGTATTGGTGCATTGTCATCCTGATACAAGGCACCGCCTTCAGGATACAATGTTTGAACCATTGGATGCACATGGTCCTCAAGAATGATTCGGTAGTCCTTGGCAGTGATGCGCCCATCTAGCACAAGTATTGGGCCAAGGGAATGCCATGATATGGCAGCCCAAACCATCACTGATCCACCCCCATGCTTCACTCTGGGCATGCAACAGTCTGGGTGGTACGCTTCTTTGGGGCTTCTCCATACCGTAACTCTCCCGGATGTGGGGAAAACAGTACAGGTGGACTCATCAGAGAACAATACATGTTTCACATTGTCCACAGACCAATATTTGCGCTCCTTGCACCATTGAAACCGACGTTTGTCATTGGCATGAGTGACCAAAGGTTTGGCTATAGCAGCCCGGCCGTGTATATTGACCCTGTGGAGCTCCCGATGGACAGTTCTGGTGGAAACAAGAGAGTTGAGGTGCACATTTAATTCTGCCGTGATTTGGGCAGCCGTGGTTTTATGCTTTTTGGATACAATCCGGGTTAGCAGACAGCTTTCTCTTGCATCCACAGTTAATCCTGTTGGATGTGGTTCGTCCTTCTTGGTGGTATGCTGACATTACCCTGGATACCGTGGCTCTTGATACATCACAAAGACTTGCTGTCTTGGTCACAGATGCGCCAGCAAGACGTGCACCAACAATTTGTCCTCTTTTGAACTCTGGTATGTCACCCATAATGTTGTGTGCATTTCAATATTTTGAGCAAAACTGTGCTCTTACCCTGCTAATTGAACCTTCACACTCTGCTCTTACTGGTGCAATGAGCAATCAATGAAGACTGGCTACCAGGCTGGTCCAATTTAGCCATTAAACCTCCCACACTAAAATGACAGGTGTTTCAGTTTAATTGTCCAACCCCTGTATATTGTACAGCAGAGCATAGTGGTAGGATTTTGGCTTTTATATAACAGAAAAGGTTAAATCAATCAGGGCAGCCCTAAATCAGTACAAAGCCAGACTAAAAACACTAAATTTAGGAGTGCTAGAACGCACTTAGAGTCGCGAATACAGGCCTATGCTGTTTATGCTGTTACAGTAGGTAATCCTGCAAACACATACAGCATATAAGAAGCTATGTAAAATCTTCCTGGAAGTACAATATTAATGATTACCTCTGAATACCTCTAACAAGGACTTAAGGAGAAGTGAGCAGAGGACATATTATCTTCAATGCATCCACTTCAGATATTAGGATAGCTTGTTTTCATTTTTCCTGTGAGGTCATGCTTTGATTAATGAATGCAGCAAAAAGCACATGTAGATTAACTAAAAATAAATAGCTTCTTAAATCAATCATGTATATATGGCTGATATTTCAAAATCAATTTTAATCTCCCTGGTAAGGCAGCTAGAAACTACTGCTTTTTAAAGATCATTCCTGATGTTCTCCCATCTTCTGCTGGGTTAACACACACTTTACAGCTCCAGACCAGGAAATTACCAGAGCTTCTGTTTTTATAGAAGGGATGCTTGGCTAATCAAGTGAATTTGATTAGCTGGACTTGGCTGCGTCTTCTTAACTCTTAGGGAAGCAGTAAAAAATAAATGCCTTGCTATATCCTACATATTTTCTTAAAAAGAAAAATTGCTTGGTTTATTTTGTCATCTGTTTGTGTTTATCTAAACGTGCATTTATTAGTCCTTTTTACCGAGACCAAATAAAATGACTTATGATCGAAATTAATGTTCTTTCATCAGATACACACAATCTATCCTGCCTAAAACACTGATTTACCATTGGTCAGGAATTAAAACCCCTTAACTGTTTTCCCCTTAGGTCTAATCAAGTAAGCAAACAGTTATCAATTGGTTCTGTCAGAAAATATTAATTCATATAGAAAATACATAATCATGTTTTTCCCCATATGATCATGTGATTTCATGTTCTCACATGTGATTTTGTATATGTCAAATGCATGTTTTTTTTTTCTTAAAGGGATTTTAGATCATTCTATTTTTTTATTATGTTGTTAACCTAAATACTAGTTAAAAATAAAATTGTTGAAATGTGGTTGCAGTTCAAAGAGACGGCTGCTACTTCTGACTGAGTTGCTCAAAGAAAGGGTGTTTGGACTGTAAATATAAGAGGAAATTAATTTTAATGTGAATTTAAAAATGATTAACACTGAAAATGAGTAACTTGAAGTATTGGAGACTACTTTCTTTCTTTTTTGGTTAGGGTTGATATTCTTTGATCGGTTTTCTTTGTGAAACCAAGCTGACCTCTGAAGTCGTCCGTGTTTATTAGGCCCACTCTGCGGGAGCTCACGTCTTCATCCGACTGAAGAGAAAAAGTTTAAAGCCCACCTCTGATCCTTTCTAATTAAATGAAAACACAGTGGGATACCCGCATGAAGGCCCCGTTGATCCAACCACATGCACAAACACAGTTTTGAAGGTAACCAATGTGGGTGTGCTCTACAAGGGGAGCAACTTAGGAACTCCAGCATCCAGCTATGCTGCATCCTGACATGCAACACGCTGCAGTTCATGAGCATAAAAAAGCAAGGAAATGTTTTACCTGAAAGAGGGAACTTTAATTCAAAGGCATCACTCTAGCACTGAGAAGAAATGTTGCCTCATTAGTGTTACCCCACTGCTTTTACTGAGCAGCAGTCATGAAGAGAGAGAGGCAACGTGCCACTTTTACCGCTCAGACATCTCCTCTCCTGAGATCTTAGTATGCCTCAGCAGCTAAAAAATACTGCACATTGTTATGGATCCATTGGCATGGCTACAGGTTTAACGGAGACGCTTCAATGCCAAGAATCCGGCCTTTCAAGCGCTCACAACGAGCCAAGCTCCACCAGGTAAATGTGACACAACTGCTGCTAGAGTGCTGCTCTGTTTCCGAACATAAAGCTCGCTCATTGTGCAGAGCGGGAGGATGATAAGCACAGGGTGATATTTGGATAGAAAGGAGAAGAGGTTAGAAAAAGAGGTGAGGAGAAGAGGACGGTCATCATTTGGAGGAGGGCTGACCTGCCAGCTTTCATCCTGCGTGATTGACAGATTGGTGCAATGGGTGCACTCGCCTGAATTCCATCACATGCATTTCTCTAGAAATCAGTACTGTCTAAGCAGAGCGACAGCCATGACATCTAATCACAGGCGAGCTGGCACCTCATAACTTTTACCTAATGTGCTGGAGGTACAGAGGAGCAAAGGGGGAAGGAGGATAACACAACCGTTACCATCACTACTGCTATTAATAGCCCCTTCAGAAACCACTGGCAGGAAGTGGATCATACTGAGGGGTTAGAGATGGTGTCCCCCACTCTATCTCAAGCTCCTGTATTTAGACATAGGTCTCAGTTGACAAGATTAAACAATGAGGTGTCCTAGTATCTGGGTGATACATTTTTCTGGGTTACAGTTCTGACAGAGTAACATAAAAAGAGGGCAGATAGACTACATGTACAAGATGATAATGAGCCATTTACATAATGTTGCTACAACATTATAATTACCTGGCAATTAAAGCAGCTCAAAAGCCTCATTATGGGCTGTCCTGGGGGCCTGCAGGACTGGGACAAGCTCAAGTTGGACTGTCAACCACTGTGTTTGTTTTTTTTCCTAAATCACCCATAGGCCTCATTATGTTGAGTTATAATGCTTAAATCACAAATGTCATTGCATTTTATCAGAATTTTATGTGACAGACCAGCACAAAGTAATGCATAAATGTGAAGGGGGAGGAAAGGGATACCTAGGCTCCAACATTTTTTACAAATAAATATCATAAAAGCAAATCATGCATTTGTATTCAGCCCCACTGTGTTTAAATTAATATCAGATGCATTTCTTCTGTGAAGGCCCCATTGTTTGTTAGAGACCATTGGAAAACAAACAGCATCATGAAGAACAAATATAGCACACAGGTCAGAGATATAGCTATGGTAAAGTTTAAAGCTGGTTTTGTTAAAACAACATCCGATTTGGGTGGTTGGATGAAAATGCAGACCACACTTTTCAGTATTTAATCTGTAAAAATTTTAAAAACCATGTGTCTTTTTCCTTTTACTTCAAGATTATGTTTTACTTTTATTTGGCCTACCAAAAATTGAAATAAAAATGCTGAAGTTTGAGATTTTAAAGTGATAAAATAGTGAGAAAAGCTTTTGCAAGAAATTTTATCAGCTAAAAGGACTAAAGTTTTAATCCACACTTAAACCTTAAAGAAAGTGAGGCTTCATCTGCTGTAATATTGCAGCAGACACATGGACAATGTTCAGAATTTCATTTCCATTGTGTTGGATTTGTCAGTTCCACTTTCTAGTCCAGAGGGACTTTGTTGACATACTGAAAAACTCACAAAAGAACATAACAAGGACACGTCATACTTTACACCCTTATAATTCCTGCAATGACAAGTGAGATGAGCAGCCAGTTCAACATACTACTCTGCATTAAGCTCAGCTACCCATTGCTTACAGTCTAAGTCAAGAATCTCCAACGTTTTGAGCGAAATGTCAATATAATAAAATATTGTGTGTGAAATATAAAGATTTGGACATATGCTGGTGGTTTGCAGGAGGGTTCTTTATGAATGGCAGACGATGAATGATGGAGCCTCTCCCGAGGGTGCAGAGCCCTGAGCTATGTTGCAGAGACTTGGGAACACGGCAGTCTTCCATGCCCTGCGAGATGCCAGTTTGGGTGGGCACCGTTCCGAATGGGTGTTCTTCTCTCCAGGATACGCTGCTGGGTCCCCAGGGGGGAGTCTACAGGCTGTGGCTGCTCCATAGTAGGGGTGGCTGGAATCTCAATCAGGGACATGAGTGGGAAAAAACTAAGTCCTTAGGTTCATTCTATTTCTCTGGGTTTCTGTAAGAAAGCAGGAAATCACACACAGTTTCTGGCTCACTCTGAACTCTTCTGTATATTTACTACTTGGTGAAAAATTTCACGATAGCATGGCTTGAATTTAATTGATTTTAACATGCTTTTCCTGCAGTCATGAAACAATTTAAATATGGCTCTTTGCTTGCAGGCTGTCTGCTCACAACCTTTCCTTTTTTTTGTCTTCTGCTCTCATCCTCGGGTGCGCTGCAACAACACAGGAGCTGCTGAAACCGTGACAGGTACTTCTTCTTCTTGCTACCTGCTGTTCATTTGGAAGTGCTTGCTTCTGTGTGTCTATTGATTGGCTGTCCATCCCAGTCTATTCATCTGTCCGTATTTACATGGCTGCTTATGTTCTTATATGTTTTCAGGAAGGTTGAGAAAGCCATACATTGTTGTTTTCCTCTAAAATCAACCTTTCACCAAATAGTAATAATTTTGAGTTCCTCTCACAAGTTCCTTAGTTGTCTTTTTCACTCAACACACTAACAGTAGTACTCATCTAATCCTGTTCTTTAGCCTCTCCACAATTTATTTGTCTTCTGTGTTTGCATCCTTAGTGACTTAGCCGACCATTACAACTTAGTCTTTCACTGTCTGTGAAATATTAATTTATTACATAATGTGTCACTGCTTAATGAAAACTGAATTTGAATGACTATTTACAATGGTAAGTAACGCTGATGGTCTCTCTGGTTTTAAATTAGATTTAGAGACATTTGCTTTGCAGCAGCTAATGCTTCTTATCCAAGATTACATTATGTTTGCCAAAAGTCCTTGGTTAAACTTCATCCTAAAGTTTTGCTAACTGAAACAAAAGCACAGAACTTGAAAATACCAACAGCAGATTTAAAAACAACTGGGGTCAAAGCACAGTGAAATACACTACATTCAAATTTAGATTTTAAGTTATGAACAGTCATGTGAAGCACATTAATTCCTGCTAAAGATGCTATAGGTCCTTTATTTTTTCATTTAATGATGGCAAAAATCCTGCCTTTCAAGCGCTACCACTGGCATCTCTTTACATGAATCGAAAATGAAAAATATAACTGTATTTTATCATGTATTTGAAGTATGTGTATCATTTAAAATGTACCCCTGTTACATATGTTTGGGGTATTTTGGTGATAAAGTGTATAATATTTCCAGTGTGCTGTTGCAAAAAGGCAGAAAAAGCAGAATAGGTGAGCATAGTCATGATGTTACTTCTTTTGTTGTAGTTTCTTTTACAGAGTTCAGTGATTTATAATCTGTGAATGCACACAAGTCACGTAAAAAAAAAGTATTTGTTGGGGTAATCAGAAAATAGGTCAAAATGGAGTTGGAACCTAGACAAGCATTTGGCATGCTGAAGTAAGTGAGTCTTGATCAGTGCAGTTCGAGTTTCTGTGTATTGTGGCATGAGTTTAGGTAAGGTAACTTATGTAATTTCAATGACATTTGTTGCAGCCAGATTTAGCTGGGGAACAGATCACAAATGCTACAATATCAGTTGCTGGAGTATATTTAACTTAAAGTGCCATTATCATATGCTATACAAACAGCAGGCAGATATGCAATATTGTGACAAGGGCATTACAGACCAATGAAGGCAAAGGTAAGCACATATGTTTATCATGAGATGCATGTGTTACATATAAAAATGTTCAGCACACTCTTAGCATTTTGCATGCAAACATTAGGTTTATGCTGGAGCAAATGGATAAAAACCATGTTGAACAAATGTTGAAATGCTGAAGTGTCTAAACATTCTTTTTTTACATTTATTGTGTAAAACAGCTTTACTCAAACAAATCAAATGCTTTGGTGCCTGATTGGTTTACCTTACTCTTTCTGACCACAGATAGGTCTATTATGCCGGACATGCGCTATTATGTTGTCTTCATACGGCCTGTAACTCCCGTTCTAAAGGCATTGAACTCTATGAGAAAGATGATGAGAAAGTGGTATGAGAGTGTTCAGAGTTGTTTGCATATTATATATTGTGATATATTGTGACAGATATATGAATAAAATATAAATTTTTAATCACTGATGCTTTACCCTTTCCCCATGGGTTAAATGTAAACCTAAATAAATGTTTAAATTAGTTGTAGATAAATCCAGACTTAAATAAAGTTTAATAAAGTTTCAATAACCACACATCCTCTTCTCAACTTTCTTCAGAAATATTTTGGTGGACACCTTAGGTAATATAAAAAGAATGTTGATGTGGTTTACAACATAAAAGTGAACTTGCACCCTTCATGTTTAAACCCCCACTGGCTTATTGAATTCAGAGGACAAAAGTCAGTAGTCTGACCTTTACCTCCAGTTTCAGTAAGTAAAATCAATGGCTAAAACTGAGGTGGTGCTTTTTGTTCTCTGGTTTGAGACAGCAATAATCCACAAATTAGGCAGCATTAGTTCAGAAGGTATGTTTTGTAACAGCTACTAATATTTACATTCACATATACAGCTATAGTGTTAAACAATACAGCTAAAGTTTTTCTTTTTTTTTTTTGTCAAACGTAAGTGTTTCACATCAATAAACACATTTTAATATCAGACATGGATTATATGAGTAAATACCAACATTCAGTTTTCCAATAATTTCTTCATGTATTAAGTGAAAAAAAAGCTGTTATAACCAATCTGTCCCTATATGAAAATCAATTTTCCTCCTAAACCTTCAGCAGCAACAACTGCCACTGAGCATTTGCAGTGACTGGCAATGCTGCTTTTACATCTTTCTATTTTTCTGAGTTTTTTAAAAGCTGTATTTTGTAACAATTATTGACATTTATATAATCTAAACAAGATCAACCTTTAAACATTTTCTCCTTTGAAAATTCAATGTGTGGCTCTCTTTCCTCCTCCCTTTTGAGTTTCTAAAAATATTTACACCTTTAATTCTCTTGTTGATATGTTGTTAAAACACTGTAACTTAAATCCAATTTTAAAGTTGTAGATGGCCTATGATTATTTTAACCATTTTGCCAAACCTTTACTTTTATCTGCAATTATGATAAAAATATCTTTTTTTCATACATAAAACTCTATGGTAGGATTTTATCAAAAATTGTTAAAAATTATGATGGATTTACACTTAAAACTGTACTTTACTTTTATCATTAAACAAAGGCAAGTTTGGTTAAAAGTTATGATATGATAATCGTGTAATCAAAAATAGTTTTATCTGGAAATTCAGTCACCATCAAAGTGACGTTCAAATCCTGTATTTATTTTACTTGATTAATTTGCTACAAACATTTGAAGCCATGATTTAAAGTGCCACAGAATCATTATATGATAATGATCATTTTGTTTTCTTATCAGAACTGATTTTTTTGTTTTTCAGTCGCAAAAAAATAAATTTTTCAGCCTTAACATTCCTCTTTTGTCGTTGTGTTGCAACATCATTATATAAACATCTATGGGGACCTCCTGTAAGAGTGTTTAGTTAAATTACCAGAGGCTACCAGATTTTTTTAAAATCTTCCAATTGAAATGGTGCTGGAGGAATTGCACAGTGCTAATTACACCCTTCATACTTGTGAACATGTTAAAACATCATTTCATCATGAGGATCAGGATTTAATGACCAAGAAAAGGCAGAATCAGTGAAGAGGAGGGAGAAACTTTTTATTGTTAATGACGGCCTGGTTGTTCCTTGAGAGAACATGACTACTGCTACAGACGGCTGTGACTCATAGGAGAGAAATCGAGGGGCTGGCTGTCCTGCATTTTGCTGTCCTTTCATGTCTTTTGATGTGAAAACAAGAGAGAAAAGTTCAAAGAAAGAGCCAACACGATTCAAAAGGTGCTGGTCTCTGAATTTCAGATGGAGGAGCCAGTCCACTAAAAATTTCCGGATTTCGTCAACTTTTTCTCTGAAAACGGGCTGTGTGGTGGGGGTCTGGTGCCGTTTTGCATTCTGAGTATGGCTGATGGGCCGCACCTCGGTGCCAGACTCTTCCTGCCAGATTGTACATCCCCTCGGAGAGTGCACAGACTTTTTGAAGGTCTGTATTTTCCTCAGACTGTTTCATTCAGTATGTTGTGATGCGGGAACAGGAGGGCAGCCATGTGTAGAGATACAGGCACTTTACTCTCCCAGACAGCTGCTGGAATGAGTGTGAATTTATCAGCCAGTCATCTGTGCTATGCTTCTGCCCATACCCCCCCATCACCACCACAACCACCATCATCCCCACCCACCACAGAGAATTAATGACTGCCTCTCCTCATTTGCACCCAATCATGACCAGGATGCCGAGGCAATTGAAAATGTTTACTTCAATTGCGAAAACCCTCCATGTTGCACAAAGTGGCCTGTTTTCACTTTGATGGGATTGCTAATCACAGTGACGTTATTTATGTGTGTTTTGAATTGGAGATGAGCCTAGGCTGGGATGTTGGAGGGAAACCAACCTTGCTTCGGGGCTGCTAAACCTTATGGAGAATTTATCTTTTTCGTTCCCTTTCTCTCAGTCCAGCAGATTGGGAGCAGAGTAACCTTGCTTTGAGGCTGCTCTGTGTTGCTGTTTTGACTGCCAAATATATTGCTGTTAGTGCAATGAAATAAAATAGACATCAACACTTTTTTATATTGGTTTCTGCCTCATCTTCTGCAGTATTTATTACGTGAGCCGAGGAATTCGAAGTGAAATTGCTGGATGCTTTTCCAAATATTTAGTTTCAGACGCACTGAAATTATTTATATTTGCTAGTGTCATTCACGTACAGACGCAATATGTTAATTTGTTATACATATTTATCTTTTTTGTAGTTTTTTAGTACTTATTAGTGCTTTTGATGCAGCATGTACTGGGCAGGTCAGAAGTTTGTACTCATCATCACCATGAATGTCGTAAAGTTTTGACTTTTGCTTATTTATTTGAACCATTCTTTTATTGGGGCAGACTAATACAAGAAACAACTTGAATTAATTTTACAGAAATATATTTTTCTCTACTACAAATCATAAATGCAGGCTCAATTATATAGATATATACACCCCCACTAATATTTAGTTAGATGTCCTTTAACACATTGCAAAGAAACCCACATTTTTTGTTCTCAGAAAAAGTCTGGTGTAATTTTGGGCTCTTCTTATCAAAAGTGAGCCCCTGGAGCTCCCATGTGCTCCTGCGGCTTCCAGTTTGTGAATTAATCTTGGTGGTAGCTTGGTTGTTCTGAAACGTCATAAGGGGTTCGGGTCAGATGACACAATTGGGGAGTTCCTCCGTACGTAATGACCCCAAACACACATCAAAGCTGGTTTGGCAATAGATAAAGCAGATCAATATTAAGCTTGTGGACTGGTCCTGTACCCTTTCATATTTTTCTCTGCCAGGAAACCAACCAGTTCAAAGGAATTCTACCAGAAGCTTTGTGATGGTTACAAAAATGTGTAAATTCTCTGTAACCTGCTAAGGGGAATCTATCTAAATTTTAGTGGGAGCGTATGAGTACCATTAAGCCTGTATGTATTATTTTAAATGTGTGTCAATTAGGAAAAACAAAAGACAACAAACTGTTCAAATGCATCAATAAAAGTCGATAATAATTATAATAATTTGATGATGAATGTATGTTAAACTTCACACTGACAGCAGCTGCAAAAGAAAGAAACTAATAACTCATTTTTCTTATTTTGTAAATCATCGAAAGGTCCCAATGCAGCCCTTGAAACTGATGTCAACATTTAAGGAGCAAATTAAATAAAATCTTGTGAAAAGGTTAATTTTGTTAACTTTGAAAGTTCTCATTCAGCCCCAATTTTGCCTTTTTGTGCAATAATAACTACAGGTAAAACACATTAAGAACACTGATTATAAATCTGTTTTCTTTTCTTTAAAGTAGCCAAATCTATCTTTCTTTTAAACAATGAAATATTTGTATGAGCTTACTTCGACCTAGCTGACTGGCAGTGCACATCAGCAGATAGGGGGAGGGACAGCACTGTGTTGCTTTATCCTCTTACTCTGAGTATTGTTGCACTAACAGTAACTTCAGTTTATTTTGTCAGTTCATGTGCTTATTTGCGGAGGTATGAAAAGTAATTAATTTGATCAAGTTTAGGGTGAAACTCCTTATGAAATTAGAGGCTTTATTAACCTTTAAAATTAGAGCACCTTATGGTCATAAAAAAACTAATTGTTGGCATAAGGTTACATTTATTTTGCTTGTAAATTGAAAGCAAATTTCATAAAAGGGATTTGCTAGTCACTAAACAACAGGTTTGTACATTTGAACAATGCGGTTCAAAATTATTTGATAAATGAAATCCCATGTATAAAACATGTAGTTAATATAAATGAATTAAAGTCTATTATGAGGTTACAATAAACTTTTAATTGCCTACATTGTGTACTCATAGTTGTTTTATTTTTTTACTGTTACCCTTCTTTTGTCCGAAACCTGAGGGCTGGCAGAAGAATGGAATAAAATGGGTAGTTCATTGCATCAGACAGGTCTGAGGAGCATTTCTCCACAGGAGGTTAATTTCTTATTGCTCGCTGCGTTTGCAGAGTTCATTTTGAATCATGTTAGTTTGGCTGTCTATTCCCATTATCACTATCGGAAAATGCAGGCATCCCCGCCCCCCACCCCCCACCCCCCATCACTTTGTAAATGTCAGAATGCAATAGAGGTGTCTGACAACTCAGGCATGCAAATGTGCTTTTGATGTTTTTCTTTTTTGGGGGGACTGAGGCTAGGAGTGTTGTTTCTCTGCTGGTGTGAATCTGAGGCATTAAACGTATTTCCTTTATGCTTTTTTTTTCTGGTTCCTGCCAAATAAATATAGCACAAGGTGACTTCTGACTCCCTTCTTCTTTCTTTCTGAAGACAGGGGAAACAAAGCCAGGCTTTTGTGTTGGGGATTAGCACAGTGTAAGTTATGATGACAAGGTCCAAAGTCTGTCAGGGGCAACAATGCCAGTGTACAGACAGTGACTCAGATGCTTGTATTCCTGGAGATAAGGAACAGAACCGCTGAGCACACTGAGCACACACTGGTCACATGGAGCCTCAGATGGAGAGCTCCGATAAAGCTTAACCAGAAACAGCATCCGACTCTTCTCTGCTCTCTCTGTTCTCGCTTTAACTCTCCCCATCTTTCTCACCTCCGCCACCCCGCCCATATCTGCCGGTTCCCACTTTTTTACACTCGTTCTTTGTCCCTTTTTCTTCATATCCTCTCCTCTCTCTGCATCTTTGTGGGCAGTAGAGCTTACAGCCCATCTGGCATTCGCTCGAAGGGCCTACTCTGAGCTGTGGGGGGAGATCAATAGTGACAAACACTGCAAATGGTTCTTATATTAAAAGGATTACACAAGGCTGAAAACTGACAATCTACACAGCCTCTTCACATATCTTTGCTCCGTCTGTTGACATAAAGCAAAGACAAAAACTACGTTTTTAATAGACTAAATATCTACTTGGGAATATTTGTTGTATTTTTGAAGTTTCATTAAGTGTTTTTTTTTTTTTTTCAGTCGACAGCCAGAACCTTGCAACTGACAACGTGTCTGTGATTGAAGGGGAAACAGCCACCATCAGCTGCCGAGTGAGGGACAACGACGACTCTGTCATCCAGCTGCTGAACCCGAACAGACAGACCATCTACTTCAGAGATCTTAGACGTAAGTGCTCTTGCCCGAGACACAAAGCTATTCGCGATTCCTGTAGTTATAAAATGCACAGTCATGCCCCCTTTTACGGTAACTGAAAGAAATATTGTTTGCCACAACAAAGGGGATGGACTATATGGAAATCCAATTTTCCTCAATTCTGCCTACCTACACAGGTTTGATTACTGCCTGAAACTAAGAATGTTTCTGAACCTTAAGAAAAAAGTTTTTGTTTTTTCCTCATATAGTTTCCCTGATTTCTCCGTTTTCTGACAGCTGTGAGGAATCTTCGTTTCTTCTTTGTGTTAACTTTTAGAACTAACTGTAACAAGTGAGAGAAAAAAGAAACGAACGGTATACAGTAGCTGCTTTGGGACCATAACAACCATAACACATTGTCTCACTGTTTTGCACTTCTATTCTGTATTGGAGTTTACTAAAACATGATTAAAGGGTATGTATCATAATCTTTACAGCCTTCATTTTCAACTGAGGTCAGTGTTGTGGCTCACAGTACTTTTATTTTCATATCTGAAGTCAAGAATATTTAAAAAAGATCCAACAAAGCATGCAGCCAAATCTTAGTTACATAAACACCAAATTTGAGCATACATGCACAACACAAAGGCCATCCAAGATGAAAATAGTGATGGCTAACTCACCAGCTCCAATGAAAGTTCATGAGGCAAAGCTTTATATGATGATTTATTTGTGAAAATGAGGTAGTCAGGACAAAGGTGGCCCAAGAGAAGCAGTTTGAAGATCTAACAGACCAGCACCTTACCAAGGATTAAAAAGAAAATCTGTAGGGAGTCTAGTACGCCTGCAATTCATGACAGTGATGAATTAGTGCTGTCTTCTCTGGTTCTGACCAGCATTACTACTACAATGCACACTCTTTTCTCCCAGCATCTAGGTCACCAGGGTGCTTCTTGTTAGAGAGCCACCCAGTGCTGAAAACACATCTGCAGTTAATGGAGGCAGTCGAAAGTCTCAACTTTTTTCTCATAATCACTCTGTGTTTTATCTGCAAGGGTTTAACTGCACTAGTCATGTAGCTGTCAAACTGTTGTTTTTTTCAGTCTGTCATGCTCGTCCAACTCTGTACGTTTATCTACAGTTAGTTTCCTTTCAACACGCTGTTAGGCATACCATTTTATACTAAAGTGGTGACTGTATATTAGAAGTTCCCTTCCGTTACGGCATTGTTGTCTAAAGTTGGTCCTCAAGGGCCACTGTCCTGTATGTTAGATCATTCCCTTGTTCAACATCAGCAGAAATTTTGTGGTGACAGCGAAAACATAAGTAAAAACTGCAGATACCCAATGTGTCTTTCTACCTAAGAAACTTTATGCTCACAAGCAACATTCGTGGTTGCCTTTGTTGTCTGGCTGCTGACTCTACAAGAGCTATCTACCCATTGTACAAACTATGTTGTCTCCTTGTCCTGCAAGTTTGGGTTGTTGTTCTGAAAAAAAAAAAAAAAAACAATATTTTGGACAGTCTGTTTTCTTTCTCTACACATTTACTTTGATCTACAATCTCACTATCTCATACTATTCCTGTGTAGGCAGATCTTTAGGGAAAGAAAGAGCGCTCTCTATCCTCTTCTGTGTTACCAAAAAGTAGGCACACATTCATTTGAATTATTCCTATCAGTGTAACTGTTTTGTCACTAAAACAAAACATTTTATGTTTACATTTGGAAATCACCTTGTACTGTTGCATACTCTACATTATTGTCTATATACTGCTCCAACGGCTATTCTGTGATTGGAAATTATGTTTTAAGTTACCTGCTTTAAATATTAGTGGGAAGGTTAATTGTGAGTTATTTAAATGTCATATTTCCCAAATTTTGTAGGTTTTGAAAAATATATTTTTTTAAACATGAAAACATAAATATTATTGATCACTGATTAAATCAGGCAATTTATATGAAACATCCAAAAAATGACCATCAACTTAAACAAATACGTGTACTGCCATGTTAGAAATGTCAAAGCCTAATTTAATTTTGAATATGTAACATACTTTAATTACATTAACAGCAATTACACAGGAATTGTCACTCATTAGCACAGACAATTTATTGCACAATGTGATACAGTAATTTATATTGTCTAACCCTTAAATTAAAATGTACTACCAACAATTACATATAGCCAAGCTGATTTGTCTCCTGATATATTAGGTGCCATACAGAAAATGAGTCATCTGGTGTAATTTCCAAATTGGGCCAACACAAAATGTCATCAGTATTTTAAACACCTATGTTTGATAACATAAGCAATTAACTGCTGTAAAAGAATGCATATACCACTCTTCACAATTACTGGCACCTCTGCTGAAATTATGTACAAAAGCCTTGAAACAATTTGCTGGTATAAAGACAAGATAAACTTGGGCCCTCATCCAGCCTTGTTTGTTACAGTTACAGTTACTTTGAAACATTTTTTTTTTTTTTATTATCCCTTTTATTTTTATTTCTCTGACTTTAGATATGGACAAGTTCAAATTAATGGTTTTTTTTTTTTGTTCCTTCATCCTGACTTATAAAGATCAACAAACAGTTGTCTTACTTAAATTGCATGTGCTGATGACTTTCGCATTTTAAATATTGTGTGCAAGGCTATATCTAAACCCCAGGGAAACAGGACAACAGATTACTAAACAAAAGTTGTTAGGTACATTTAAAGTAAATTTATTATTATGATTTTTTTATGCTGCTTGTTAGTCTTGCCATGTGGAGCAATGGGTTAAAAATGTGTTATGCAGGTCAAATGTGAAGAAATAAGAAAAATCTTATGAAAATCAATTTCTGATGCATTTTCAAGATTGTGTGACTTTAGATGCAGTTTAAGTTTGAATAGTGCATGTGTATTGGGATTAGTGGTGTGGAATGTGGTTTTCAGCTTTTTTCAGGATCTGATCATCTCGTTTTATTGACTATTTTTTCATTTTTAAGGATTCATTTTAACCGTTTTATGTATAATAAAGTGTGAGAACACTAATGAATCGTTAAAGCCATTACCAAACCATTCTTAAAATATAAAAAATAAAAAACAGTGCAAGATCCAGCTTAAAATAGTTTTGCTTATAAATCTAAAATGGGTTATTTCCCATAACCCATTTAAACTGTATTCCTTGTGCTCCTTTAATTACGTTCTGTTTCTGTTTTACATAAGAGAAGCATTACTGTAAAACCATCAGTGCATCCTAGTATCAGAGGAATTGTTCTGGTTTTATTACAGTATAGGTGTCAGACATGACTAGAAGATCAGCGGCGGCTTTGATTTGGATTCTGTGTGCAAACGTGATTCCATCTGTCCTCGACTCTCTGGCTCTTTTACACATGTCATTAAGCTTAGAATGGTGCAAGATTAATAAGAGATAATTCACAGTGCTTATGTAATGGGAATTATTTTGTGTCCTTGTCATTTTTTACGATAAAACCTTAGATTATGGATATTGAGCATTATGATTATGCATAAGCATATGGGCTACTTCTACTTTAAAGATTTTATTTGCATTGTTTCATTTGTTTTTGTCTTGGATTTGAGCCAGGATTCAAGGTGAATGAGAGCCACCCTTCATTTCAATCTATATTGCATCCCAGCTGTTATTTCACAGGTCCAGGTAGCCAGACGTGCGTTCCATTCTCTCACTTGCAAAAAGCGCCGGGGGATTCTGAGCACACATTTTCATCATATTTGTGCAAAATACCCATAGCTGCCTCAAAAATGTGGCAGAGGAGAGAGTGTTATGAAAGTATAGATCGGGCTGTGCTCCCATTTACTCAGAGGCCTAAGATTAAAAGAAACAATAATCAGAAGGCTCATCATACTGCTAATCAATGATGAGTCTGTACAGTTAAAGAAGTCTTGCCAGGAGGTTAGGACAACCTTTCCCTCTTTGTTCTATATTGAGCTGCACCATGTGAGCCTGCAAACATGTCATTTTCTCTGCCAAAGTCAATACAGCTCCTTTGTCAATAACAAAAAACAAACTGTGTTGTTTATCCACTATTGGATGTGAATATATGTCAGACTTTGTGATGGGCAGATTAAGTGTTATTGGGTTTCTGCTGCGTATTTGTACTTCTCGTAATGGGGTCTGGTGAGCCACCCTTGACAACGCTATTCTAGGTCCCTGCTCCTAAAGGACCTTGAGTTCTGCCAAGACCCCCCTTAGCCTGTGGTATTGTCACCTGTCACAGTGGCAGATCGTTGTACATAAGAAAGCAAACAGCAGTGACATAGAGACATACCAGAAGCTGCAAGAACAGCAGCAACAAGCCAAGTAGTCACATCAGAATAAGACACAAACAACACCAGAATAATTTACAGTCGCGGAGGAGGGCTTTTAAACAAATTTCTGCTGAAGCAAATAAAGATAAATTATGTCAAAGGTTGGAGCTAAGCAAGTCTTGTTAGGATGACACTTTTATTTCTCCAGGTATATGCAAAATGACATGTAATTTGGCAGTGTTGTCATCTGAACTGGGAAAAATGAGCCTTTATCAGTGAAGGTGGACCTTTTCGGATCGTGATGTAATAGAAGATGATTATTTATTCCCTGTATTTCCCTTCAGGAGGTTTCTGTGTTTGTGTTACAAAGGCTTAATTTTTAAAGTGGTACTTCCCAAACAAACCTGACTTTCAGCATCAAACCTTTGCAGGTTTAAAGCCTCAGAATACAACCTCACATTTAAAAACAGTTATGACTATTATTTTTGTAATAAACAAAATATGTATCAGCTGAAACAGTCTATACCAACGTTTTGAACTATAGTAGAAAACTAATGCTCTATACTGTACTTTATCTAGATTGTTTTATGAATAAACATGGCTTGCCATATCAGTGCTTAATTTGAACCTACAGACATTCAGCATTTCTAACCACACATTTACTGTGTAACAGAGGCTGGTATTAAAGATGACATAAAATTAGTCAATTTATTTGTAGCATTTCCTGACTGTACACTGTGACTCCTGTTTTGAACTATAGACAGCATCATTTTTTAAACCGCAGCAATTTTATTTATCTTGTTTCCAAAGAGATAATTTCCTTTAATCTTTTAAAGATGCTTTGATTCATTTTTTTGGATTTCTGAAGTTACTTTAAGATATTTATTTAGACTTGGTCCACTTTATGAGACCATGTACTTTAATTTCTTCCAATGACCTAGGCCAAAGTAAGCAGTGTAGCATAAAAACAGAAAAAACATGAAGACATTTTGATGCTTTCAAACCATTCCTGGTTCCTTTCTACTTTGCATCCAAAACTTCTTCATGCTTTCTGAAAGTATTTTAATTCGCTTTGGCAACTTGTTTTGTCGTTCTGTTTCCAGTCCTTGTATTTGACCATGACAGCGCAGTGTACAGTGTGTATGTGAAGTTCAAAAGAGTGTCTACAGCAGATGACTACCATCTGAAAATCATGTTTTTAGGAAAATCTGGTACCAACTTGAGACACGTCCTGAGAGATGCATTATCCTTTAGTTGATCATCTTTTCTATGATGTTTTCATGTAATAACTATTTAGGAATCACCCTGCTGGTGCTGAAACACTATTTTCTCTCTGCCAAATCGGGTAATTGTTAGATTGAGAACATGGAATAAAAACATTAATCTGCCTTTGTGACAGGCTGCTGCTAACAAAGAGACTCTACATTTTATTTATAGCCCTGGCTCTATGTTTAGCATTACATGCTCCAAGGTGAATTTACACCCTCGCCATTTTCCCACATCGTGATGCTGCCACCTCCATGCTTTATTGTGGGATTGTTGTGCCAGGGTAATGTGGAGTGTAAATTTGTCCCCCTACAGATAGCATTTTGCATGTAGGCCTGAAAGTTCAACTTGGTTATTGTGTCCACCAGATGGCTTGTAACTGACTCAACCCCCTAACCCTAATTTCCTGTGGCGTTTTTAAACAATGCTATTCTTTTTGCAGCTCTGAAATAAAGTCCAGCTTTGTGGAGTGCACAACTGATAGTTTAACTGTTGACAGACTTTTTTTTACCTGAGCTGTGGTTTTCGCAGCTTCTCTGAAGTTACAATGGGCCTCTTTTGACTGCTTCTCGGATTATTGCTGTCATGCCAGGCCCTGTAAACAGCAATTGTCAAATCACTATTGAAAAAGAGCAACTTGGACAAGCACCTACTGCAGAACTACAAGCATATCTCAAACCTCCCCTTCATCAGTAAGATTATTGAAAAAGCTGTGTTTCAGCAGTTAAACAACTTCCTAATAATGAACAGCTGCTTCGATGTCTTCCATTCAGGCTTCTGTGCTCACCACAGTACACAGACTGCCCTTGTCAATGACATCTGTATAAATGAAGACTGTGGAAGAACTACAATGCTGGTATTATTGGACCCTAGTGGAGCATTCAACACTGAGGATCACTCCTTTTTATCAGAGCCTACACTGGCTCCCTGTATCTCAAAGAATAGACTTTAAAATACTGTTAGTCTATAAATCACTGAATGGCTTAGCACCAAATACACTGCTCAAACAAATAAAGGGAACACTTAAATAACACAATATAACTCCAAGTAAATCAAACTTCTGTGAAATCAAACTGTCCATTTAGGAAGCAACACTGATTGACAATCAATTTCACATGCTGTTGTGCAAATGGAATAGACCACAGGGGGAAATTTTGGCGATTAGCAAGACACACTCAATAAAGGAGTGGTTCTGCAGGTGGGGACCACTGACCACTTCTCAGTACCTATGCTTTGCAAACGTTTAGAAACCGACTCCATGACGATGGTATGAGGGCCCGACGTCCAAAAATGGGGGTTGTGCTCACAGCCCAACACCGTGCAGGATGCTTGGCATTTGCCAGAGAACACCAGGATTGGCAAAATTGCCACTGGCGCCCTGTGCTCTTCACAGATGAAAGCAGGTTCACACTGAGCACATGTAAAAGAATGTGACACAGTCTGGAGACACCGTGGAGGGTGATCTGCTGCCTGCAGCATCCTTCAGTATGACTGGTTTGGCAGTTGGTCAGTAATGGTGTGGGGTGGCATTTCTTTGGAGGGCCTCACGGCCCTTCATGTGCTCGCCAGAGGTAGCCTGACTGCCATTAGGTACCGAGATGAGATCCTCAGATCCCTTGTGAGACCATATGCTGGTGCGGTTGTCCCTGGGTTCCTCCTAATACAGGACATTGCTAGACCTCATGTGGCTGGAGTGTGTCAGCAGTTCCTGCAAGATGAAGACAATGAAGCTGTGGACTGGCCCGCCCGTTCCCCAGACCTGAATCCGATTGAGCACATATGGGACATCATGTCTCGCTCCATTCACCAACGTCACGTTGCACCACAGACTGTCCAGGAGTTGGCAGATGCTTTAGTCCAGGTATGGGAGGAGATCCCTCAGGAGACCATCCGCCGTCTCATCAGGAGCATGTCCAGGCGTTGTTGGGAGGTCATACCAGCACGTGGAGGCCACACACAATACTGAGCCTCATTTTTACTTGTTTTAAGGACATTACATCAAAGTTGGATCAGCCTGTAGTGTGTTTTTCCACTTTCATTTTGTGTGTGACTCCAAATCCATGCCTCCATTGGTTAATAAATTTGATTTCCATTGATAATTTTTGTGTGATTTTGTTGTCAGCACATTCAACTTTGTACAGAACAAAGTATTCAATGAGAATATTTCATTCCTTCAGATCTAGGCTGTGTTATTTGAGTGCTCCCTTAATTTTTTTGAGCAGTGTACATTACAGACTTGTTGTCAATGTATCAATCACCAGACCTCTCAGGTCTTCCAGCTCAAATCTACTCTGCATACCCAGAACCAGAACCAAACATGGAAAAGGAGCTTTTAGTTCTTATGTTCCACTAATCTGGAATAGACTCCCAGAAAACTGTAAAGGCGCTGAAACCCTAAGTTGCTTTAAATCAAGATTAAAAACGTATTTGTTTAGAGTGGCCTTTGACTGTGCCATCTAAACATTGTTAGTTAAGTTTTCAGTCCTACATTCCTTTCATTTTCTTGTCGATAATTTTATCATTAATTTTTTATTTTATTTATTTTGATTATCATCTTTTTAATTATTCATTTTTATTCTCTTTAATTATTTAATTACTTTTATCTTCTTTCCCTATTATGTTCATTTTTTTTTTTTTTTCATGTACAGTACTTTGAATTGTCTTGCTACTGAAATGTGCTATATAAATAAACGTGCCTTGCCTTGCCTTCCTGGCCTCCGAGTTTAGGTAGAGAGCCAAATCTTGGTAGGTTTGTAGTTGTGTCATATTCTTTTCATTTTCAGAAGATGGGTAAAACAATGTCCCATGAGATGTTAAAAGCTTAGGATGTTGTTAAACCTTACCCTGCTTGTATTTCTTGGTCTTCATGATGTGGTTTGTTCACTAATGTTCCATGTTAAACCTCTGAGACCTTCACAGAACAGCTGAATGTATACTGATAATTTGCACATAGCTGTAATTTAATAAATAATAATTTGGCTTCTGAAAACATTTAGTTAGTTGCACTGGATTTAATTTAAGAGTATCAAACAAAAGGGTCATGAATACAAACCCATGCCACAATTTAAATAATTAACTTCTTATAAGGCCCTGTACGTGTGCCAGGACTCGATCAACAGAGTGTTTTATGATTAAAGTTTACTATTTAACTTATTTTTAAATAAAATGACAAAGCATTTATTTTGTCCTTGAAAATATCAAGTCTTTTTCATTTTTATAGAGATGAAGTAATTACCTTTAACGTTTTTATGAAATTTATTGAAAATTATCCAATTAAAATAAGTAATAAATAATATTTAAGGAACAAGGTAATGTACGGTTCCAGTCCGAAGACTGATAATACAAGATATACCTTTAACAAATTTTAAAAACAAGGACTGATTGCACAGTTTAAAATTTATTGTGGCTTTATTATAATTCCCACGGGTTCCAATTTACATGTAGATACATACAGGTCAGTTCTTCATATTTCATTGAATGTCCCTTAATAAGTTGGAGAGAAACCACATGTTTTCTGTACTAGTCAAGAAGATAATGAGAACATTCTTATTAGATATTTTATCACTGTTCTCATCATGAATTGTAGAGTTCATTTAAATTTGTTAAAACTGTTTTCTTGGTACTGACAAAGCTTTCAATGTTAGTTTACAAATTTCCAATACCATTGAAGAAGCTAACTGTTTGTGGCTGCTTTGTCCATTCTTTCTTATGTGTGTTTATGATCATCATTCTGTTGAAACACCTCATTGTGTCTGACTTTCAACCAGCTCGCTGTTTGATGTGAACCACAAGAATTTGAGGTAGACATCCATGTTCATTTTCCACCCACTTTGTCCAATGCACCACTTGCCCTGGGAGTGAAACAGACCCACGGCATGATGCTACCACCTCTCTGCTTTGCAATTGGCACAGTGTTCTAAGGTTTGAAAGCCTGACCTTAACTCACCTAACATATTGTCGTTGTGGCCAAATAGCTCAATTTTGTCTTGTATACATGGGTATACAAGGGCTTTAAATTTCAGTGCCAGTATATGGCAGGCTTGAGCATTGGTGGTTCTTTAGCTGATCTTTTACATCCTAAAAAGCGTTTTATCACTTGGATCAGATGGTTAAACCTCTGACACTATTGGTTGCTCTAGCAGGACATACAGTCATATTCAATTCATTAGAATATTATTGAAAACTTAATTTATTTCAGTAACTTCAGTTAACTAAGTGAAACACATTACATGAATTACTTACACAGACGGTTGTGTTAAAGCCTTCATTCAAACTGGTTCTGGAATGGATAAAGCAGACTAACCTAAAACCGAGGACCTCAACTCTGTTGAAAATGTGTACACTACGCTTGACAGCTGGGGTCCTTGCCAGGAAACCAACCAACTCAAACAATCTTGAAAAGTCTGAACAATCTTAAATTAGCTTTTACTATCTTCCAGCTCTGTGTATGTATGAGTATGGAAAAATGTTACATTTTCGAGCCCTTTTATTCATTCTTCCACACTTAGAAAGACAAACATTACAAACCACAATTTGATTGTGGTTTGTCACATTGTGGTTGAATATAACCATCTGTGTTTTGTTTTTTTGGAATTGACTGAATGTGTCCTCATATACATACACTGCTCAAAAAAATTAAGGGAGCACTCAGATAACACATCCTAGATCTGAATGAATGAAATATTCTCATTGAATACTTTGTTCTGTACAAAGTTGAATGTGCTGACAACAAAATCACACAAAAATCATCAATGGAAATCAAATTTATTAACCAATGGAGGCCTGGATTTAGAGTCACACACAAAATTAAAGTGGAAAAACACACTACAGGCTGATCCAACTTTGAAGTTATGTCCTTAAAACAGGTCAACATGAGGCTCAGTATTGTGTGTGGCCTCCACGTTCCTGTATGACCTCCCTACAACACCTGGGCATGATCCTGATGAGACGGCGGATGGTCTCCTGAACAATGCCAGCCACATGAGGTCTAGCATTGTCCTGCATTAGGAGGAACCCAGGACCAACTGCACCAGCATATGGTCTCACAAGGGGTCTGAGGATCTCATCTCGGTACCTAATGGCAGTCAGGCTACCTCTGGCAAGCACATGGAGGGCTGTGAGGCCCTCCAAAGAAATGCCACCCCACACCATTACTGACCCACTGCCAAACCGGTCATGCTGAAGGATGCTGCAGGCAGCAGATCGCTCACCACGGTGTCTCCAGACTCTGTCACGTCTTTTACATGTGCTCAGTGTGAACCTGCTTTCATCTGTGAAGAGCACAGGGCGCCAGTGGGGAAGTTGCCAATCCTGGTGTTCTCTGGCAAATGCCAAGCGTCCTGCACGGTGTTGGGCTGTGAGCACAACCCCCATTTGTGGACGTCGGGCCCTCATACCATCCTCATGGAGTTGGTTTCTAACCGTTTGTGCAGACACATGCACATTTGTGGCCTGCTGGAGGTCATTTTGCAGGGCTCTGGCAGTGCTCCTCCTGTTCCTCCTTGCACAAAGGTGGAGGTAGCGGTCCTGCTGCTGGGTTGTTGCACTCCTACGGCCTCCTCCACGTCTCCTGGTGTACTGGCCTGTCTCCTGGTAGCACCTCCAGGCTCTGGACACTACGCTGACAGACACAGCAAACCTTCTTGCCACAGCTCGCATTGATGTGCCATCCTGGATGAGCTGCACTACCTGAGCCACCTGTGTCGGTTGTAGAGTCCGTCTCATGCTACCACGAGTGTGAAAGCACCACCAACATTCAAAAGTGACCAAAACATCAGCCAGAAAGCATAGGTACTGAGAAGTGGTCTGTGGTCCCCACCTGCAGAACCACTCCTTTATTGAGTGTGTTTTGCTAATCGCCAAAGATTTCTCCCTGTTGTCTTTTCCATTTGAACAACAGCTGTGAAATTGATCGTCAATCAGTGTTGCTTCCTAAGTGGACAGTTTGATTTCACTGAAGTTTGATTTACTTGGATTTATATTGTGTTGTTTAAGTGTCCCCTTTATTTTTTTGAGCAGTGTATTAAAAGGGGCATTATAATACTTATTTGGGCTCTAGACAATCCAGATTCAAATTTAACTGCACATGTGGTTCTTCAACAAGGTCTGGTTAAAATGCTTAGCAGAACACTAGAATATATTTTATAAAGCAAAAAACAATATAGGTATCAAAGGTCGCAAACCTCTTTAAAGAATTTGTAATTAGTATAGGATACTCTAATGCTTATTTGGCAAGTTTAAGATTTATACATTTTGAAATTTGAGTTAATTTTAAGCTGGGGACACACTACACGTTTTCCTGCCCGATTTTACCTCCGATCTGCATCAGTTTTCACTAGTTGTGGTGAGTCAACATGGCATGTTGACACAAAAATCTGTTAGTGTGAGATGGGGTGAAGACTGGATGCTGCAAGTGTGTGAGGGGGAGTGACAGTCACATTCAGACAAACATGATTGACTTAAAAAAACAAAAAAAACAAAAGAGATGTTTAAGACTAAAATACAGTAAATAATGAAGGACCTATGTGAAATGAACAAAACATTTAGCATATTGAACATAAGGGTAATGATACTTAATTCAATTAATTGACATTTCCGAATAAAATAGAACAAAACTATTTATCACACATTGTTAATTTTTACTTGGGCTCTCCAGCCCACACATTATATCATTGTATGTTAGAATATAAATAATATTTTTAGATTACAGCCAACACTCCAAAACCTACTAATAACTTCACAGCCTCAAAATACATGTTCAAAACTCTCTACATGAGTATAACAAGGAATACAGTCAACACCATCCAAATCATATTCTTTTATGGGTTAAATGTAACATACTTTAAATTGGCTATTATTATTGGTCTAAAAAATTTTGTAGTCTGTGATCCCTCAGCAGGTCAATTTGTTAAGTGTGTGATCCCTAGTCTGTTAGTGTGAACATCTAGTCTTTACAGAATCTGTGACAAAAGTTGTGAAAATCGTGTAGTTTTCTCCTAGGTGCCAAAAAAGGAGGAAGATTGCTCAATACCTCACTCCTCAAATCAGAAGCCAACTCTATGATGGTGTCATTTCATGATTTGGGAAACAGATAACAGGACCCGACTACTATTCAAGCACTTTCCGGGACAATTGATGGATTCATTTTGGGGATTAAAGAAAACACAACACAAAACTTTGCACCCAGTTCTTTTGTTTTTTTTATTGTTTAAGTTGTATAATCCCTCCAAAGTGGGAAAAAAGGTTTAAATGAATAATTTTTGTCTTCTTATCTAAGCAATCAGTCTGTAATATGACAATGAGTAATAATTTGCACTCATCATTTCAGACAAGTGTTTCCCTCTGAAACATATGCTTTTCCTCTCAAGGGTTATCATTGTTTTCCCTTTATGTAGAGATTTCCAAGATCCCTAAGATAATATTGGGGTGATAAGGTTTCATATTGATGCTACCATGAGACCTCAAGTAATGATCATAATGCAAAGTGTGAAGCCTGATGGGAATAATAAACTCCCTGCACTTCAAATGGGGGCTGTGGAAAGTTTGTTAGCTCAACAGATGCAGAGAGGACTTCATAAAGAAGGCAGGTCAAGGCATCAAACGGCCTCCCCAATCAAATAAGCCGAGGCTGTTTATGTAAAAGAGTGCTCAGGGATGAGCGCTGACCCAAATGAAAAGCAGTGAGGTAAAAAGTCAGAGCAAGACAGATAGCCCAGTTTGACAACATTAAAAGAAAGTCCAGTCAATCCGGGTAGGCGTTAGCGCAGAGATTCCCGACTATTTTTGATTTAGAGTTTCGGGCATTGGAGCATCTTTCTCTCTGTGATTTAGTTCATTATGTATGTTTGAATGCCTCTCTCCTTTCAGAGGAATATGTGGGTTTGATGCAGCCATCCATGACCAGCCTCGGCCCGATTTAAGAGTTTCCTAGCTTGTTAGGACCCTTCATGAACACTCTTCACACTTTCCTTTCTTTGCGAGTGCTCTGTGGACTGTAAAGGTACTTTATAAATCAATTCGTAGGAATCATTTTGAAACTCACTTTTCTTTTACTCAATTAAGGAGAAAGCCTGCATAAAGCTTGCCCTCCCCTCTCCCCTCTTCCCCTCCTCCTGTCTGATTTCCTGCTAGAGTCTCCTTCGTCACCCTCCGCCCCCTCTCTTCTCCACTTTTCCTTTTTTCCTCTCACCCCGCGCGTCTCATGCTTGTGTCCCTGCACTCTGTATCCCCACAGCTCTCAAGGACAGCCGGTTCCAGCTGGTGAATTTCTCTGACAACGAACTCCGGGTGTCTCTGTCCAATGTGTCGCTCTCCGACGAGGGACGCTATGTGTGCCAGCTCTACACAGATCCTCCTCAGGAAGCCTACGCAGACATCACTGTCCTGGGTAAGGTGTGAGGACACACGTGTGAGGAAAAACACACACTCTCATTGTAAGCCGCTCCATTGTGAGCGGTGAATATGAAATAATAGTTATCTCTGATCTTGTTATCTTAAGCAACTGAAACAAAATGTCAGCCAATTAGGCTCTCACGGTGCTCAACAGCATAACGAAAAAGAGCAGATGCTGAAACTGATGGCTCAGACCGTGTTGGTTTGGCAGCTGTGTTGACTCTGTGAATCCTGGTGAATGTTGACTTGGCTGCTCCAAACGATTTCCCATTGAGAGTCAGCTGTGCCACACTTTGACGCTTTGGAGAGAAATTACTTTAGTTAAGCTTTATTATACATGCAGACATCCTGGGGGATTGAAAGGAATTAAAAGCACTTTAAAGTAATTACTCCAGTTGTACGATTGAAACCTAGCTGCAGTTTTTTTCTGAATCAAGGGTTGCATTGAAGAGTTCTTGAAATAAGTCCCCAGTGACGTTTTGCTTTCAAGTATCTGAAGTTCATGAAGTTATCTGTGATGACTAAGACAGGGCAGGATAGAGAAATAGGCCTGATTTTGTATTTACATCAGCGTTAACATGGGCTGCCATCTCATAGGTCTATTTGAATCTGCTTTAAAATCCTTTGATTATGCAAAAAAATCATCCTTAATAAGTAAAGTTTCATGATTAATACTGAATATCCTTTAATTTATTAATGTGTCATTACTTCTATTGGACTCAACACAGAGAATGTTTAGAGATGAAAGGTTTATGTTTTACTATTAGCTGGTTTTCAGTCTACCAGATGGGTTGTAGTGTTAATATTAGATATTGTCCTGTTGAAATAGGTTTTAAAACAGGGTTTTACATACAAAATGGGTTCATTTTTGCACAACCTAATGTGTAAATGTCACATTGTTAGTTTGTGATCACACCTGCACTTACTCCTTTTTTACTGAAGCCACACTCTTCTAGCTTAGTCCATGAGCTCTGATCGATCAGAGTTAAGTATGCAAAAAAGCAAGTTGGCTGATCCTGTGAGTCCTGACTCCACTGAGTGTCAAGAAACGGCAGATAGAGCATCTTTAGATGACATACAGCCATGGAAAAAATTAGGACATCCAATTAAATTGTCTAATTAGACAAGCAACAAATTTAAATAACAAGTGAAATAACTATTGAAAGTGTCGACATTTTCTTAGTTTAAACATTTCTAATGACACTATTAACCTAAAATTCACATCAGAGCTTGGCAAGAATCTACATAATCCACAAACTAATATTTAATAAGTATATCGAAAAGTTTATTTATTTCAGTAGCTAAAATAAATAAAATCTTATGACTTTTGATGTTTTTCCCCTTACATCTAAAGAAAGTGCAACATTTAAGATTAGAATGCTACATCAGACCTATAAATAAAACATTTTTAATACAGAAATCAGCACTTAATGAAAAGTTTGTTTAACACTGCTTAAAGTTTGTTATTTTTACAAAGGTACTTCTAATCTGACAGACAACCTAATTGGATTTTTTGAGTTTATGCAAATAAATCACAGCTAGTTTCTTCAAGTATGAAGTTATTGGTTAAAATAATTTAGAATGACACAAAGAATAAGTGCCAAACACACTCATTGGAATGTAATTTGTGGAAAAGCCTTTTTTGGTGATGGCAACTACTAACATGCATCACTCAGATCTTGACCCATTCCTTCACATAAACCTCCAAATCTTGAAAAGTTTGGGTTTTGATCTTCAGTTCTTTACACATACAGGGGTTGGACAATGAAACTGAAACACCTGGTTTTAGACCACAATAATTTATTAGTATGGTGTAGGGCCTCCTTTTGCGGCCAATACAGCGTCAATTCGTCTTGGAAATGACATATACAAGTCCTGCACAGTGGTCAGAGGGATTTTAAACCATTCTTCTTGGAGGATAGTGGCCAGGTCACTACGTGATACTGGTGGAGGAAAACGTTTCCTGACTCGCTCCTCCAAAACACCCCAAAGTGGCTCAATAATATTTAGATCTGGTGACTGTGCAGGCCACGGGAGATGTTCAACTTCACTTTCATGTTCATCAAACCAATCTTTCACCAGTCTTGCTGTGTGTATTGGTGCATTGTCATCCTGATACACGGCACCGCCTTCAGGATACAATGTTTGAACCATTGGATGCACATGGTCCTCAAGAATGGTTCGGTAGTTCTTGGCAGTGACGCGCCCATCTAGCACAAGTATTGGGCCAAGGGAATGCCATGATATGGCAGCCCAAACCATCACTGATCCACCCCCATGCTTCACTCTGGGCATGCAACAGTCTGGGTGGTACGCTTCTTTGGGGCTTCTCCACACCGTAACTCTCCCGGATGTGGGGAAAACAGTAAAGGTGGACTCATCAGAGAACAATACATGTTTCACATTGTCCACAGCCCAAGATTTGCGCTCCTTGCACCATTGAAACCGACGTTTGGCATTGGCATGAGTGACCAAAGGTTTGGCTATAGCAGCCCGGCCGTGTATATTGACCCTGTGGAGCTCCCGACGGACAGTTCTGGTGGAAACAGGAGAGTTGAGGTGCACATTTAATTCTGCCGTGATTTGGGCAGCCTTGGTTTTATGTTTTTTGGATACAATCCGGGTTAGCACCCGAACATCCCTTTCAGACAGCTTCCTGTTGCGTCCACAGTTAATCCTGTTGGATGTGGTTCGTCCTTCTTGGTGGTATGCTGACATTACCCTGTATACCGTGGCTTTTGATACATCACAAAGACTTGCTGTCTTGGTCACAGATGCGCCAGCAAGACGTGCACCAACAATTTGTTCTCTTTTGAACTCTGGTATGTCACCCATAATGTTGTGTGCATTTCAATATTTTGAGCAAAACGGTGCTCTTACCCTGCTAATTGAACCTTCACACTCTGCTCTTACTGGTGCAATGTGCAATCAATGAAGACTGGCTACCAGGCTGGTCCAATTTAGCTATGAAACCTCCCACACTAAAATGACAGGTGTTTCAGTTTCATTGTCCAAGCCCTGTACTTTCAAATGGATTCAATCAAGTGAATGACTGGGCCATTCTAGCATTTTTACATTTATTCTCTATAGCCAATTAAACATTTCCTTGGCTGTGTTTGAGACTACTGTCTTGCTTGAAAATACACACTAGTTTCCTATTCAGATTATCAAGAACATCCTGGTACATTTCTTTATTCATCCCTCCCTGCATTATGTAAAGTTTGCCAGTACCATATGAGAGCCCCCGCCACGTGGTTCCCAGCTGCAAATGTCACTTTCTGTATGGTGTTTATGGGGTGATGAGCAGAACCATTCTGCCACCCAACTTGTTATGTGCAATGACATCCAAAGAGTTTAACTTTGGCCGTTTCTGATCAGACCATAAGGTCCTAATAGGGTACTTGCTAGTCCAAATCTTCTGCAGCATAACTTAAACAGACAAAATGGGGGAACAGCGCTGGTAGTGTAGGGGTATAAGCGTGCGACCCATATACGGAGGCTTTAGTCCTCGATGCGGCCGTCCTGGGTTCAAGTGCCAGACCCAGCGACATTTGCCGCATGTCTTCCCCTCTTTCTCCACCCTCATTTCCTGTCTAGCTACTGTCAAAAAATAAAAGCTACTAGTGCTGCAAAAAAAAAAAAAAATCTTTAAAAAAACAAACTTCAAAATGCTTTTACTTCAGCAGTGTTGTCTAGTGCTGTGAGTAGACATTGACTATTGCAGTTGAGTGCAATACTTATTTTTGTCAATAAGTGTCTGCTATTTACAGGTTTACCTTAAGTAAGCTCTTGGACAACTGTTTGGATAATCTTTTTTGCTCCACCTGGCTGTGGCTGGTTTATGTTGAAATTATGTGCCTTCCACTTCAGGATTACAACTCCACTGGTTTTCACTTAAACATGCAGAAGTTTAGAAATTTAGTTCTAACCATTGTCATTAAAATGTTCTGTAGCAATAAGACTTTTTTGAGAAAGCTTTGTTTTGATCAGTTGTACCTCTGAAAATATTTTGGTAATAATAGATCTTTTCATTGGTCATTGGTTAATATTAAACCAGGTGATACTGATTTGCACATATTAGCAGGAATGCTCTCTAAAAACCAAAAGCTTTCAGCTGGTTTCTTGCCTTGCTATGTCTTTTTGCACATCCATTTTATTCCACGTTTTTTACCCATAGCTTCACTTGTGGACTACGTTGCTTTGATTTATTAGTATGTGTGGATAACTTTTTTTTATTTATTTTTTTTATGTTTTTGTTGGTATAATCTTCTCAGTGGCCCAATTACAAATATTTATACAGAGAAAAACATTGACATGTTCAATACTTACTTCATCCACTGTGGCTTAGAATTATTTCAGTGGACAAAGCCATTTTCTCACAATTGATTTGTTAACAAAGTTTTCATACATTTTTGGTTTGCAGGTGTTTAATTTAACAACGTTTTAATACAATACATTTTTGTTTGCAAGCATCCCAGTGTTTAATTTAACATAGTGTCACAATATAATACAAAACAAAAAATAATAATTATGGTTAAAAATGTAAGTTTGCCATCTAAGTTTGCCATCAACACACGTGTCTGGCCTCTAGTGAAAGTAGGTTAAAAATGATCTTGCCATGGCATTTGAAATATTATTTCTAAAAAAGAAACTATTCACTTACAATGAAAAAAAAAAAAAAAGTCTGATTCCAGAAACTGTTCTAAGCATTTTCTGATTAATGTACCAATTAAACTTGATCGCATTAATTACAGCAGATGTTATTCTCCATTTTTTTTTACAGAAGGAAATTTAGTAATTCTGGACAGGCTCAGTGACCCGTATCCGCAGGATAACATCGCCTTTACCCTCTTGCTTCACCACCAAACATAACTGTTGACAGCGTGAACTGCAGGAAATACTTTTTTTTTTTAACTTTTGTTTCACAAATATTTAACAATATGATACAGCCTGGATTAGTACTTGTGTCAGGAGGGTTAAGCTCCTGATTTTTTTTTATTAAACTACAGCTCTCTCTGCTATTACAAAAGCATTCAAATGAAATGTTATGGAGACTCAGTTTCACAAGAACAAGCTCAAGAAAATTTTTTGTCTTACTTCACTTATCATCAGTTTCCATGTGAGTGAAAAAACACAGGTCCTCACCCACCTACTCTATTACAGTCCGAGTTCTTTGCAATATTTTTTACAATATCGCTTTCACTGTAGATGTGGACAAGTTAGGCTGATTGGGTCATTTTCTTGTGCACGTGTATTTTCTTGTACCATATTCATTAGTTTTTTTTTTGTTTTTTTTTTTTTTCATTTTGAAGCATGACATCTACATATAATATGAAATAAATCATATTAATACCCCAGGAAAACAGGAGGTCATATAACACTTTCTGGATACTTTGATCAACCTTAAAAAAACCATGTAATAGGTCTACAATACAAAAAAAAGCTTCTGTGCTTTTATTGTGAAGGAATTGTTAGAGGTACCGATAAATGAGGAATTTCTGTGGTTATTTTTTCATTGTCTAAGCATGCTTGTTGTTAGGGTTTTTATGACTTTTTGTATTGTTTATCACTCATCTAAGTGCTTTTCCCTCCTTACATGTTGCAGGAAGGGAGATGGTCACAAGAATGAGTTATGCTTTTCTTACTAGCAGCATCTGGGGGCTATACACCAGGTGCCCACTTCCCACTTCCTCTGTTTGTTTATAATCAAGACAGATGAACCCTAACCTTTCTTACCCCACACACACACACATATACACCCCCACCCTGAATGATGTTTGAACTGTGTGTGACCAAGCATGTATAAATAAAGAGAGAGGGGGCTAATACTTCGTAGTCTGTAGTGCACAGCTACCCTTGCAAGTAAAACTGACTCGGTGTCTTTCCTTACCTCTGAGTTGATTAAATAATACCTATCACTTGTCCAACAAAGGAATTTGCGGTGGATGTCTTAAACATCATTATTAGGGGTGCCAGTACTTGATGAGGCCACTTTATTCAGCGTTCCTACACAGTCTAGAAAAACCTGAAAAGTATGGAATTTGATTGATTATTCATCTCTGGATATTTATGAAAAATATTTGTCATCCCATTATGTAAAAGTTGGATCCATCCATCCATCCATCCATCCATCCATTTGTCGTATTTCTCCATCTGCCAGTTATTTCTCCATTTGTCAAAAATTCATCCATCCATCGATATTTTATTTAGTCATCTATCCATGTATCCGAGGTATTTGTAGGTTCCATATCTAAAGCTTGACCACTGAAATGCAGTATTTGCTTATAATTCCTTGTGAACTTTAAAATTTATACTTCAACAGGTTGGAAATAGAACCCTGTATATAAGTGAAATTTAAATGTTGTATGAAGCATTGATTCCAAATTAAAATATCTTAGGTGTCCATAACTTCTAGAGGGTATCAGTTGAGAAATGCAAAAGGAAAAATAGAACTACTTGTGAAAGTAATAGCAGTGTGCTTGCAAGTCTTATCATTGTAAAAACACAGGCTTCTGACGGCGGCAACATAATTCATACAATTACTGACACATAAGTATTTGTGCTTTTATTATTACCTGTAAAGAATGTGTGTATAAGCACTGGCTTGCTAATGTCTGTCTGAGTGTTTCTTTGCTGTGGGTCAGTCCCGCCAGGCAGCCCAATCATTGAGAGCCAGGAGGATGTGGTCAGCGAGGGGAATGAGACGGAGCTCACCTGCTTATCCATGGGCAGCAAGCCAGCCGCTTCCATCAGATGGATGAAGGGGGAGGACGAACTGACAGGTTGGTAGAATAACAGCCTCCCTCAGTCAGCTTCACATGCTCTCGGCCTGTCTGTTCCCCTACAGGTCGGTCTCTCTCTCGAGACTCCTCCTTTGTGAACAAAAAAGGGGTTCTTCCATAAACATGTTGTGTACTGATTATGTTGACTGGCATATGTACACGAGAAGATAATCCTGCCGGTCATATACAGTTGGAGGCTCATAGTGTTCCTCCTGCTTGCTGATTCTTTGCATTCCTTACTTTTTGTCTCTCTTAAATTTAGATTTGCCTTAAAGTAACTTCTATACTGTAATTTCATTTCAGAGATCAATGTTTGGATTTAAAATTGCTTAACTATTTGCTGGAAACATTTAGTTACTGCTCGACTTCTGATGGAATATGTTTTAAAAAGTATTCAACTCTAAGTCCTTACTATTTGCTTCCAACCAGCCACTTGTGGTAAACAAGGTTTATTTGCACATTTTATCTTCATTTCAGTGCCTTCTGTTGCCTGCAGAAAGAGGTATATAATCCGAGAGTGGTAAAAATTCTTATTACCTCTCAGTTATGATTAGGTGTTATCAATTATTCATTATACACTTATTGTACAGCAACAGCGAGGTTCATTTTAGTTACATTGCATTGACACAGAGTGAACGTCTTTGAGCTTCTTGTCAAATTATATATGTATTAGAATGGAGAGGATACATTTGGCTTGTTGAGAGATGAAATATTTAGACAAGAGCAAATCTGAAGTTAAATGCCATCTGTGCCTCCAGTGTTCCCTACAGGAGTCAAAGTCAATTTCTGTTTATGAGTTGTAGAGTGTTGTGTTGGGGAGGAAGAGACAACAGGATGGTTAGATGAGCGAAATGCCACTGACATGCTGAGCAGGGCTAATCCACAGTGGCAGTGGATACATAAAGCCAGCCAGAAAGTCACGTCCTCTTGTACCCTAGGAAACACAAATCACTTGTTATTATGGACGTGCTAAACAATTCATTAGTCCCCGCGCGTACTCAGATTCCAAGGCACACATCATACTGACTTTATAAGGCCTGGCTGTCTGTAGCTGTGTGCAAACAAGGCAGTTATAATGCTACAAAGTATATATTATCCAGATTTAACTCAAATACGTTTTTTTTTGTCTGTACAGGTGTATCCTAATTAATCGGAATATAATCAAAATTGAATTTGATTTCAGTAATTCAGTTCAAAAATTAAAGCTCATAATATACAGTAATTACACACATATGTGAAGCATATATTTCTGTTAAGTTTGATGGCTATGGCCTACAACTGAAAAAAAAAAAAACCTAAACGCCAATTTAAAGTACAGAAACCTTAAGTTATAGCCATATTATGGCCTACACAACCATTAGGAACACTGAAACCTGACACTTGTCCAGCAGACTCCCCACACAAGCTGTGTAAGCTTCTAAAGCAGCTAGCTGTTCAGAGTGATGTATCTTGGGATAAATGTGGAAAGTTACGTGGAAGGAAAAAGTGGGAGTAATTTTGCTTCACTTAAATCCCAGAAAGAATCTATGGAGCATTGTCAAGATCAAGATGAGAGACACCAGACCCCACAATGAAGATGATTTCAAGGTCGCTGAAAGTTAATTTCCGATTTTCATTAGCTGTAATCATCAAAATATATCAAATACTTGTGTCACTGTTTGTGTGAAAATTTCTAATATATAAGTTTAGGATGCACCAGAATATCAGCACTACTGTATGTCTATAATATCACCTTTTATGATAGAATTATAAAATATGAAAAATAACTCAGCTGGGGTCATATTTTATTTTATTATGTAACTTTTGTTTTTGATTTTTTGAAACATTTTGAAATGAATAATAAACAATAATGTCTGGCACTAATTGAATGTCATTGCTAATTTCTCAATAATCAAGCCAGACTTTAAATTAAACCACTTGCAGCGCAGCAGAAGCTGCTCTGCTCCACACTATAATTATTAGGAATGTCTTTAACTTTCAACAAAATAAGTGGAAAGAAAAATGGAGGGCAATTCAACCATCAGTATGCAACCATACTGAGGCAAAGCAATACAGAAAAATTGGCATAATGAAAAGTAGGCCCTTTACAGTATACTTAGTACATTGTCGGGGCTCCTTTTGCAAAGATTGCATCTTCTTACATCTATGGCCGGATATAGGAGTACATGAACCCCTGGCCTAAAGCCAGTTTTGGTGCCCTACCCACACAAGTGTCTTTAAGATATGCAAGTTACATTAGATTGATTGGTATCAGCCATTGGGTGAGAGGGAGGCTACATTGTGGATAGGTCACATGTTTTCTGAAACAATGTTTGTTTTTGTCCTTTTCTAAGTTCATTATCAATTCAACAATCTTGCTAAATTAGAAAATTGTAATAAATATGCCATGCTGATGTGTCAATGTAACATAGTCATTGAATACACCAAAAACAGCACGACACATGCAACTACTATTTGCAGTACAACAACACATTTCCCTCCATTTTAAAACACTAAAGAAATGTGTTCACAAAAAGAAGTTGTATACCGTATGTGTGTGTGTCTCGTTTAATGAGATACAAACTGTCAGAAGTGTTAATAAATAGTTCAAACCTGCAACTTTCATTTTGATTTATATGCATATGCAGCCATATTTAATATTAAGCTTTTCCAGCTGGAATTGAGATTTCAGGGAGCGTTTTGATGTATTTCCAACTGAGAACTCGAAAAATCCAAACTGAGAGTACAAAGAAGACACAGCATAAGGCTTGCTGTTGTAACAACTGCTTTGTTTGGGATTTAGGTTGGGTGACATCATTCTTGTATATTGGTTATTTACCCAGAAATCCATCAAATGAATACAGCTCATTGATATGTGCTTCATATACTGTGTGAAAAAAATTCATGCAAAACCTAAGAGCCAAGGGATAATGCTGCAGTTAGCCAGCCTCGAGTGCTTCAATAAGGCATGGCATGAAAGCGACCAGCACCATACTCAATGCTGTGGTTAACCCCGCTACTTGTGCAACGTTTTCTATGTTTTCAAACCGTTTCTACTTAACTTTCCATACTCTAAATATATTTTTAAACAGGATTCATTAAACTTTTGCGATACAAATCACAAAGCAGTTGTAACGATATTAAAGACATAATAAAATAAACACAAAAATTAAACAAGATACGAAAATCAGATTTGAGTTTTGATTAGCTAGCCATAATCAATTAAAAACACTTCAAATATATCACTTTGGGATTAAGGAATCTATAGAAGTTTCACTTTTTGAATAGAATTACTAAAATATATTAACTTTTCTATGATATTCTGATTTATTGAGATGCCCCTGTTGTGTCTGCAGGAGCCAAAAGCATGAAGTGAAAAAGACTCAGCAAAACCAGTGGCTCTGCAGAATAAGGATAAACCCTTTATCAGTTGCCACTATTGTTAAACATAGGAAAAAATGTGTTCATTAGACAGCAGTGTTTATTTTTTGTGTCCTTGTAATGGATGGTATTGGTATTCAGGAGATTTTGTAAAAAGAAATTACATAAAGTACAAAATATGCTATTTCAGATACAACTGTAAAAGAGTTTTGACCATCCCAGTAATTAGTATTCAGTAAAAATCCTCAATTTATGAAAAAAAAAAAAAACCTTGATCAAAAACTTTCTAACTATTTTCTAATTAAAAGAGTTTGAGTATGGTTTTGTATTTTACCTTGTGGAGTCAAAATTTAGAACAAATATTCCAAACCCAAGGTTAACCCTTTTTTCCCCTGTTTTGAGTGTCCACAGGTCTTAAATGAGCTTGCTGACATTTAGACTTACTGAGCAAGACCTCTATGAGATCCAGTCAAAAGCTAATTCGAGCACATACAGTTTAATGCTAATCTGACAATATCCTGCAGCCTTCTTGAGTTACTGACGCAGGGTTTTTTGTATCTTGCCTTACACGGCATTTAATCAACATGACTTTTACATTTTAACATGACAAAATTAAGTGCATTTTGTGGAATGTAGAGTAATTTCATTCTTATGAAGCATTTGTATTGTTTATGATGTAACTTAGTTACATACAGTACTCACAAAAAGTTAGGGTGATTCAGCTTTCGCGTGAAATTTCAGGATGAACTTAAAATGCTCTATAACCCTTACAGATTAACTTAAAGTGGCCTCCTCTAAACGTTTGAATGCACATTTTCAACTGTTCAATTTGTCAGTACTTCTTGCACAACTTTCTGTTCTCTAACAAGAAGCTTGACAGCAAAATTCATGAACTGATCCATGAATTGACCAATAAAGTTAAACCATAATTGGTATTTAAACAGTCTTCCTCATAATGTTGTTCACATTTTGACATCATAAAACCAAGATGACACCTAACAATAGATCAACAGGACCTCACTACTGCGAGGCTTCAAACAGGAATTTCTCAGACAGAGGTGAGCTTAGAGTGTCACAGAGTGTCATCAGCAGATACAGAGAGATACAGACAAACTGGAAGAGTATTAGAAAGGCTTGTCACACTGATGACCACTTCATTGGGAACAGTGCCCTGCGATTCCAAATGATTAATGCCACTGAACTCCAGGCACATTTAAGGGAGGTGAGAGGCACCCAAGTGTCGTGTCAGACCATTCAACACCGTTTACATCAGCGTGGTCTGCATGATAGCTGACCTGGTAGCTGAAGGGTACCTGACCACACCACCCAACACAGGCATCATTGTTTTGCATAGACCAGGGAGCATTTACTCTGGATGAGGGACCAATGGAGCTCAGTGCTGTTCTTTGACAAAAGTCAATTAACAGTGAACAGAAATAATGGCTGCCTATGATTTTGGGGACATCAAGGAGAGGGCTATGCATCAGCCACTGTTGTCACTAGACATGCCTTTGGTGGTGGTGTTAGTGTGGGCAGGTGTGTCTAGTCAATAGCAAACTGCCCTACACTTTGTGAATGGTACAGTGACAAGCTCAAAGTACCTGAATAACATCATTAATCCAGTCATTTTGCCTCTGCATGAACAACACAGTCCTAATTTCATCTTTATGGTTGACACTATTCCAGCTCATCAAGGTTGTATCATTAGGAAACAGCTGCTGGAGACTGGGGTACTTCAAATGGAGAGGTCTGCACATTCTCCAGACCTGAATCCTATAGAAAACCTATGGGATCAGCTTAGTTGCCATCTAGAGGCTCATATCTCTACCCCAGTAGCTTAATGACCTGAGGACCACCCTCAAGGGATGCCATGCCTCAGGAGACAATAAGTTGACATGTGAACAACATGAGATGTCGTTGTCAAGCTGTAATTGGTGCCCGAGGGCACATGACACATCATTGAGACTTTAACAAGTTTTGTTGTATACCCACCACTGATGTTGGCTTTTGTTTTTTAACAAATTGTTTGAGATGAGGAAATCACCATTGCATGCTTCTACCTAAATGTTCTACTTTCATGATATATATTGTAGCGTGAACTTTTTACATTTTCCATACAGTTCTGTGGTGCCTAACTGGTGCAAAGGTGCAGCAAATGGCTAAACGTGCAGCAAACATATAAATGATGCAAACTCCGAAACACAAACACAAAAAACAAATGCAACAGAAAAACGTTGCAAAAGAAAAATGCTGCAGTCACAGAAAATAGAGAAAATAGGGTTAGCAACCAAAAACAAATGCAATGGAAAAATGCTGCAAATAGAAAAAACAACAGCAAGTTAAGAAAAGCTGCAAACGTCCTCCACAAAACAGAAGTGACAGACAATTTGGGGAAGTCAGCCACCAAGTCATTTCAGACCAGATTCCTAGGGAAGACATTAACAGGATGCCTAGGAAAAACTTCAAGGGAAGAAAGCAAAGGTATGTTCATGTCTTTTTTAAACAAGTGGTTATAATATTTTACAATATTATAGATCAGCAGCATATTTACATCAGTACTATTAGTGGTTTGTTTTTTGTGTTTTGGAGTTTCATGCGTTTGCTGTGTGCTTATCTGTTTGCAGCTCCTTTCGCAGTTTGCTGCTTATTTGCATCAGTCGGCCACCGTAAATTTCACCTGAAAGCCAAATATCCATTATTGTTTGTGAGCAGTGTATACTGAGTTTATTGGGATGATGTCTCATCCATTCATTTGTTCAGGTGTCTAGTTGTTGTTATTGAGTCGTTGTAATATTTAGGTGCTATGTAGAGAAAGTCAGTAGCAGTTGTACAAAGTTGAAATCAGATATTTACATACACTACATAAACAGACCAAAATTCTTCTATTTGTAGGATTACTAAATATCTTTGCCATTTGCTAAATGGCAAACACTGCTCAAAAAAATAAAGGGAACACTCAAATAACATCCTAGATCTGAATGAATGAAATATTCTCATTGACTACTTTGTTCTGTACAAAGTTGAATGTGCTGACAACAAAATCACACAAAAATAAAATGTATTAACCAATGGAGGCCTGGATTTAGAGTCACACACAAAATTAAAGTGGAAAAACATACTACAGGCTGATCCAACTTTGATGTAATGTCCTTAAAACAAGTAAAAATGAGGCTCAGTATTGTGTGTGGCCTCCACATGCCTGTATGACAACGCCTGGGCATGCTCCTGATGAGACGGCGGATGGTCTCCTGAGGCATCTCCACCCAGACCCGGACTAAAGCATCCGCCAACTCCTTGACAGTCTGTGGTGCAACGTGACGTTGGTGGATGGAGCGAGACATGATGTCCCATATGTACTCAACCGGATTCAGGTCTGGAGAACGGGCGGGCCAGTCCATAGCTTCAATGTCTTCATATTGCAGAAACTGCTGACACACTTCAGCCACATGTGGTCTAGCATTGTCCTGCATTAGGAGGAACCCAGGGCCAACCGCACCAGCATATGGTCTCACAAGGGGTCTAAGGATCTCATCTCGGTACCTAATGACAGTCAGGCTACCTCTGGCGAGCACATGGAGGGCTGTGCAGCCCTCCAAAGAAATGCCACCCCACACCATTACTGACCCACTGCCAAACCGGTCATGCTGAAGGATGTTGCAGGCAGCAGATCGCTCTCCACGGTGTCTCCAGACTCTGTCATGTCTGTCACATGTGCTCAGTGTGAACCTGCTTTCATCTGTGTAGAGCACAGGGCACCAGTGTCGAATTTGCCAATCCTGGTGTTCTCTGGCAAATGCCAAGCATCCTGCACGGTGTTGGGCTGTAAGCACAACCCCCATTTGTGGACGTCGGGTCCTCATACCATCCTCATGGAGTCGGTTTCTAACCGTTTATGCAGACACATGCACATTTGTTGCCTGCTGGAGGTAATTTTTCAGGGCTCTGGCAGTGCTCCTCCTGTTCCTCCTTGCACAAAGGCGGAGGTAGTGGTCCCGCTGCTGGGTTGTTGCCCTCCTACGGCCTCCTCCACGTCTCCTGGTGTACTGGCCTGTCTCCTGGTAGCGCCTCCAGGCTCTGGACACTACGCTGACAGACACAGCAAACCTTCTTGCCACAGCTCGCATTGACATGCCATCCTGGATGAGCTGCACTACTGTTACTGTTACTACTGTTACTTCCTAAGTGGACAGTTTGATTTCACAGAAGTTTGATTTACTTGGAGTTATATTATGTTGTTTAAGTGTTCCCTTTATTTTTTTGAGCAATGTATATATATATATATATATATATATATATATACAATGTAGTCAAATTTATTTATATAGCGCTCTTCAGCAACAAGGCACTCAAGGTGCTGTACATAAGGAAAAACCCTGTTGCAATGATACAGAAAATCAATTAAAGGTAATTAAAAAAATAAAGAGAATAGAATGATGGATAAGAAAATGAAAGGAAAATTGGACAGAAAACTTAACTAATAATGTTTAGATTACACATTCAAAGGCCACTCTAAACAAATAAGTTTTTAATCTTGATTTAAAGCAACTCAGGGTTTTGCCGATTTTACTGTTTTCTGGGAGTTTATTCCAGATTAGTGGAGCATAAGAACTAAAAGCTGCTTCTCCATGTTTGGTTCTTGTTCTGGGTATGCAGAGTAGATTTGAGCCAGAAGCCCTGAGAGGTCTGGGTGGTTGATACACTGACAAGTCTGTAATGTATTTTGGTGCTAAGCCATTCAGTGATTTATAGACTAACAGAAGTATTTTAAAGTCTATTCTCTGAGCTACAGGGAGCCAGTGTAGGGACTTTAGAACCGGGGTGATGTGCTCCACTTTCTTAGTTTTATGAGGACGCGGGCAGCAGCATTCTGGATCAACAGCAGCTGTCTGATTGACTTTTTACCCAGACCTGTGAAGACACTGTTGCAGTAATCAATTCTACCAAAGATGAACGCATTAATTAGTTTTTCAAGGTCCTGCTGAGACATTAGTCCTTGAATCCTGGAAATGTTCTTTAGGTGATAGAAAGCCGACCTAGTTACTACCTTTATGTGCCTCTGAAAGTTCAGGTCTGAGTCCATCACTACACCCATGTTTCAAGCCTGACTGGTGGTTTCTAGCTGTATTAACTGAAGCTGTGTGCTAACTTTTAAATGCTCTTCCTTTGGTCCAAAGATTATTACTTCAGTTTTGTTTTGATTCAGCTGAAGAAAATGTTGGCACATCCATGCATTGATTTCTTCTAAGCCTTTACCCAGCACTTGAATGGTTCATAGTCACCAGGTGCCTTATAGCTGTGTGTCGTCTGCATAGTTATGATAACTTACGTTGTTGTTTATTAAAATCTGAGTTAGGGGGAGCATGTAGATATTGAATAGGAGGAGCCCTAAGATGGATCCTTGGGGAACGCCACATGTGATTTTTGTGGTATCTGATGTAAAGTTACCTACTGACACAAAAATGTCCCTGTCCTTCAAGTAGGATTTAAACCAATTGAGTGCTGTACCAGAAATGCCAACCCATTTTCCAGGTGCTCTAATAAAATGAATCGATCAAGAGTGTCAAATGCTGCACTTAAGGTCCAATAATACCAGCACTATGGTTCTTCCACAGTCTGCATTTATACGGATGTCATTGAACACCTTGACAAGAGCAGTCTCTGTACTGTGGTGAGCACGGAAGCCTGAGTGGAAGACATCGAAGCGGTTGGTCATTGTTAGGAAGTTTTGTAACTGCTGAAACACTGCGTTTTCAAAAATCTTGCTGATGAAGGGGAGGTTTGATATAGGCATGTAGTTCTGTAGTAGCAGCTTGTCCAAGTTGCTCTTTTTCAATAGAGGTTTGATTATTGCTGTTTTCAGGGCCTGGGGGAAAACACCTGACAAAAGGGACGTGTTTATTATTTGTGTTAAATCAGATGTTATTACGGGCAAAGCTTTCTTAAGGGAAGTTGTGGGTAAAATATTGAGACAGAAGGAAGAAGAGCTTAGTTGCTGTACGATTTCTTCTAAGTTTTTGTAGTTTATTTGGTGAAATTGGGAAATTTTGTCAAAATCATATCTAGTTGTAGACAACTTTGGTACTGGAGTTGATGTGGATGTGCTGACTGCCCCTGTGTTCTTTTAGGTTTTTTCAGTGAAGACGTTAGCAAATTCATTGCAGGCCCTGGTAGAGTGGTGTTCAGATGCTACACTTACAGGAGGGTTTGTTAGCCTGTCGACCGTGGCAAATAATGCACGAGCATTGTTAATGTTTTTGCTGATGATCTCAGAAAAGAAAGATTCCCTTGCATTTTTCAGTTGTAGGTTATATCTGTATAGTCTCTCTTTATAGATAATATAGTGAACCTGGAGTCCAGTCTTTGACCACCTGCGTTCAGCTTTTCGACACTCCGTTTTTTTCACTTCTGACTGGTGGAGCACTTCTCCATGGAGACATTTTCTTCCCAGAAACGTCTTTCACTTTAATTGGAGCAATTGAATCAATGATGTCTGAGATTTTAGAATGAAAGTTATCTACCAGCTCATCTACAGTGTTACAGGACAAAGTGGAGGTTGAAGAGTAAATCTGGTTAAAGGTTTCAGCAGCACCGTCCTTAAAGATGCGTTTTCTTATCATGTCTCTTTGGCAAACTGAGTCATTGCAGATGATGCTTTCAAAAATAACAGAACAGTGATCAGATAGGGCAACATCAGTTACAGACACCTTGGAAATGTTTAGACCCTTTGTGATGATCAAGTCCAAAATATGTCCATGTTTGTGCGTTTGCTGTTTAACATGTTGAGTCAAACCAAAATTTCTAAGAGTGTCACATAGATCTATTGCACCTCTGTCTTTATGATTGTCCATGTGAATGTTGAAGTGTCCCACAATAATTAAACAGTCATAATCAACACATATGACAGATAAAAGCTCATTAAAATCATTGAAAAAGTTTGTTTTGGACTTAGGAGGTCTGTAAATATTCAAGAACATGGTTCGGCCCGGGCTCTTTACCAGGAGAGCCAAATATTCAAAAGAGTCAAATTTGCCCAGAAATACTTTTTTACACTTTAGTAAATCTTTAAACAAAGTGGCAACCCCTCCACCTTTTCTTTGCTGTCTGCTCTCACAAAGAAAATTGTAGTTCGGAGGCATCGCCTCTATCAGAATGGGAGCTTCATTATATTCATGTAACCATGTTTCTGTTAAAAACATAACATCAAGATCGTGGTCAGTAATGAAGTCATTGATTAAAAATGATTTTCCTGACAGAAATCTAATGTTCAATAAAGCCAGTTTATATGACTTTGTTGCTGATATTAACTCTGTGCCTGGTTGTACCTGACAGTTTATGGCTTTTTTTGATTGTTTATTACTGTCTCTTATCCTTTTGGCTTTGTTCTTTCTGTCACGTATAAGCACAGAGATTTTACAACTATCTCCTATTAGGGGCCCAAGTTTTGGGTTTGGGTCCCGATCTTAAGAGCTCCTTTCATGTTATCAGAATCCAGTAAAGCAAAAAGCGGGCTCAGTGGGGAGTTGGGGGAGTTCTGTGCAGTCTGGGTTGGGGTCTGGGGTGAGGGGGTATAACGGGGGGGTCCACTTCCCCTGTGGATTTCGACGGGAAGACCTTTTGTGATGACCTCTCTTTCTCAGCCAACTGGCCAGTTGTTTCTGCTGGAGCTGTTGGAGGCAGCGTTATCATTGTTGTTGATACTCCATGGTCTCTGCTGAAGGTCGAAGCTGCTGGCAGATTATTTACTGAATAGAAGAGATTAGATGTGAGACGTCTGGCTCCCAACTTGTTCAAACAGAAACCATTTTGCTTGAAGAGTTGTCTTTTTTCCTTAAAAATATTAAAGTTGTCGATGAAGTTCACAGGTGTGATAGCACATGTTTTTTTCAACCACTTATTAGTCATCAGAAGTCTTGAAAAAGTCTCATCTCCACAGAAAATCGGTGCAAAGGGTCCGCTGAGAAACACCTTGATATTGAGACTTCCAACAATATTCAGAAGATGAGTGAAATCCTCCTTCAATCCTTCTGATTTTTTTCTTAGCCACGTCATCCATGGCTCCACAGTGTATAATAAGGTTTTCTAGAGACGGGTGCTTTTCTGTGATTGCAAGAATATTCTCTGAGATATCAGACACCACGTTACTGGTACCAATAATAACTTCTGGGTTTTTCTTGTTGCAGAAGTTTTTAATCCCATCCACAGTTGCTTTTTCTATGGCAATTTAGGAGAAGACCGTTTAGAATGAAGGTTGTTCTCAAACCTTTTATTGTTCTCAGAAGATGGATCATTTTCCTGGTTTTCATTCTGTAGTGGGGCAAATCTGTTTTGGAGGGAAATTCCATTATTTCCAGCTGTCTCAGTCCTATCAGTTGTTTTTACAGCAGCTCGCTGTCGAAGTCTCCTTTTCCTGGGGGAAACGGGGGCATTTCTCTGTAATTCTGGCCATTCTAATTTATTTAATTGCTGAGATCTTCCAGTGAGTCGTCCACCTTGATTTTTTGGGCATGCGCCTAAAACATGCCAGGGGGGTCTGCCGGTAGGTTTATTCTCAGTGTTCTGATTCCCGGCTGAGTCGTTGAGCTGGCTGTCACTGTTTGGGATCACAGGCAGAGTTGATTCATCGCTGTACCCCATATTCACCTCCACATTCACTTCTAGCTTATGAATTTTAATCTCCAAAGCAGCCAATTTCTGTAAAGATTTGTCGAAGTCCTCTGTGGTGAAGGAAGGCATTTTGTACTTTCGAGTTTAATTATAAAAACATCAAAATCCCTAAGGAAAAAAAAAATTTATAAAAATAATCCTTGGGAGTCGCTGGTAAGAAGTAGTTTTAGTCCAATATTTCCGTAATTTTGGTATATATATAAATTTATATATTAAACCCACATTCATCTCTTTAAGCAATTATATGCAACTGTAAACAGCATAGGAATGGTGGTTTGAAGCAACATCTTTAGGCATCAGGCATGAAGTTGAGGCTTAGGTACAAATAGGTCTTTCAAATGATGGGTGCTCATAACTATACCACCAAATTAGTTACAAAGTGGCTTCAGAATAACTAAATCAATATCTGGCAGTGCCCATCACAAACTGGACTTCTTTACACCAGTTCAGTCAGGAGGAATGGGCCAAATTCCAGTAACATTTTGTGAGAAGCTTGTGGTAGGACACAAAAAAATGTTTGAATCAGGTCATATAATTCAAAAGGCAATTTTACCAAATACTAAGGAAGTTAAATAACCTAAATATGAAGAATGTGTTAAAAAAATAATCTTGACCTAAAACACAAATGTTTGATCTGATTTAAAGAGCAAAAATGTTATGTGTCTTTTTATATCGAGTGCAAAACAACAGGGTTCAACTGTATAGATGACATGTTTTGAAATAAATTACTAAAGTTAATTAACTTTTCAAAAATATTTAAATTATTAAGATGCACCGGTACTATTCTGATTTTGTACAGCTTGTTTTTCTGTCCTAACCTTAAGCTCTTCTAAAGGTTTCTAACACAGACACTTTCACATTTAGAATTCTTGTTGAAATCATTCATTTTCATACTGCACACACTTTTCATGCTGTCTATTTTAATTATGTTTTTGCACTGTTAGTTTGCTGTGTGCTGCTAGAAAGTAGTTACCTTTCTTGGTTAAAACGCCATCCATATGCCAAATCATTGTGTCAAAATGTAAAATCACTTCTAACATTTAGAAAGTGTGCGTCCCAATATATTAAAAGTGCAGGTTTTTCTAAAATTATGCAATTGCGCCTAAAGGATTTTAAAATGTGCTTTTCCACCTCTGTGGGCCATTTGTCACTGTGAGAGCCATTACCTTTCCGTTTACTTGGAAGGCCCCACAGTAGCAACTAACTTTACAACCTCGCTTTAAAACGTCTCATCTACTTATAGGGCTCATATTCTTTCATTTAATTTCTGTGAGTGAGGCAAGTTTAATTTTGGTATTGTATTTATTTTCGGCAGCCTAACTGATGTTAGAGCTGCACTTGTCTGCGCATTTTGTAACAGCTTGATCACAGACAACCCAGCAGCCAGCGGACTCGGATTAGAGTCTGAGTGAAAGAAAATGTCACCCTGAGAAGAGGCCAGGCTTGATTGCTCTGGGATTGATCACTGCTCGATGCTCACAAGAGCATTTGATTTGACATCTCTTCTGCAACTCTATAATCTCCTCTGCATTCAGATTTGAGTCCTTCTCTGACCTGATCATGGTTCCGGTTATACCATTAATATACCATTGTGCTTCAGAACCCTCTAAAGTTTTCCTCATTCTCTTCATTTTAAAGTAAATTTATAATTATTATGGCCAAAACATTATTTGATGAAGTTAACATTTCAAGTATATTACAATCCTTTGAAAACATGACTTCACCTCCTTTTTACACAATACTCAATAGTTTGTAGAACTAGTTTTTGCTGCAGTAACAGCAGCAAGTTTTTCTGGGGTCACTGTTGAGGTCCTTGTCCTGCTGGAAGATAGACTTCCACTCCATTCTCAAATATTTTGCAGCCTCTGAGTTTTCTTCCAGGATAGATCTGTATTTAGCTGGATCTGCCTTTCCATTAACTTTGACTGGCTTTCCTGTACCTGGTTAAGACAAACATCCCCACAATGTAATGCTGCCACCACCGTGTTTCACCATTGGGATTGAGTGTTGAAGCATTTTGCATGTAGGCTACAAATTTCTATTTTGGTTGCATCTGATCAGAAGAACCTTTTCCACATGTTTGCTGTGACCTCTATCTGTTTTGTGCCAAGCTGTAAACTGAACTTCTTAAGGATTTCTTTAAAGAATAGCTTTCTTTCTGCTACTTTTCTGTGAAATGCAGATTTGTGGAGTGCACCATTTTCACTGTATTTACTAGATAAACAATGACATCTGAAAGCAACTGGTTGCACAGGATTTATTTAAACTTGTTGTTCTGAACTGTATGTTAGGTATGTGTTTTTGAATTTTATGACCAAAATAAATCGAACTGGAAAAGGGCTGAATGCATGGTCAACTTTTTAGTTTTTTATTTGAAAAACAAGGATTCAAACAACCTCATAATTACTAACTACTTTCTGTTGGTCTATCATATGCAATCATAATAAAATAAAATAAAATAAAACTGATTGTAACATGACAAAATGTGAAAACGTTTAATGGGTGGGAATGTGTTCACAAGAAACTGCATGTTTTAAAATATCCGGATTGCAAATGTGTTCTAACTCACTGTTATTAGCTGTTCTCAATGCTGGCTGACAAAGTAGTTTCTTAAGTAATGTTCAGATTTTGGCTTGACAGTTAACAACCGGAACAATAAGACATAAAGTAACATGAATATTTTATGGTTGCAATACAGTATGTGCTCTATGGTCTGTAATTTCTTTGTTCATTTTGGACAAGAAAGAAGTGAGATACTCCCAGTTTTTTGGAAATAAAAGAGATTTGTTTACTGTTATTACTTCACCAAGTGTGCTTTTTAAACAGCATGTTCTCTCGCTGCAGTTGGCAGAGTCGTCAAATTTAATGCCCACGAGCGCAATGGCCACTCACTGATCCTAGTGCTTTAAATTTTATGTAGGCAGGTCTTACATGAGTGGGTGTATGTTACGCAGGGTTAATATCCATCAAGGGGCCACATATGTGTGTGTTGGCAATCATCAGCTGTGGAACAACGCATTTTTGCCCTCCGTAGGTCCAGGCCAGGCTCCCCTGTGACAAGGCTGAAATGGAAGTGTGCTGCAGGTCAACGTTGGACTGTAATTATTTCCTCACTTCATTAAGTGCGAGTAAACCATCACACTCAGCACTGCGGCTAATGCGATGCCCCTCTGGCATTGTAATGCTCTCTAAATGAATGCCCCTCTGACAGCCTCGGGCCTAGTGGGCAACAGATTACTGCAGGGTTAGCCCCAACAATGCTCCAGCCTCGAGCTGCACAAGCATTCATTATTAGGCTTGATATGACCTAGCCGCTCCTCACTGCTCTCGTCAGAATCGAAGGCCTCGGGCTCGTCTGAATCCTCTGAAGTCTCGTTCGGGCACCACATCAGCGAATCATAAATTAAATGTAAATGCCATCTTAAAGTACCTCACTTTGACAGGTAATATGCTCTTAATAGCTATGACTATTTGCCCATTGCAGTCACTGCTGCAGCAGCAGCTGCTGCTGAGGGATTGGAGATTTGATTTTGAACTTTTCAACCAGTAACTTTTATTTCCTCTCCTGCATGTGGTGGCTTTTCCAGGTGAAACAACAGTTGAAGAGATGTATGACAGGATGTTTACCGTCACCAGCCGGGTGAGGTTTTCTGTCACCAAGGAGGATGATGGAGTGCCAGTGGACTGCATTGTTGACCATCCAGCTGTAAAGGACCTCCTGACTCAAAGGCACTTGGAAGTGCTCTGTAAGTGACCCAGAAATGCATGTTTCTTTAAGGGCCAGAAACACACTGAGAATAAGAAACAGCCTTATGCGGGGCTCTAGAGGGCTGACTTTTGGAAGTGGAGAAAGCCCTTGGTTTTTCTGTGCTTCAAAGGTATAATTAAAAAGTTTTGGAAAACAGAAACTTTAGAATATAAAAGGTTTAACAACTACAGCAACAAAACCACCACAAATAGACCCAAGACATTTGTGCAAAAATATTTGAGACATTTCTTGTGTGTTCAGATTATTCATTTGTCATTGTGGAGACATTCCGTCATTTAATAAAATTTAAGGCTGTTCTGATGAGAAATTAATTTACACACACCATCAGCATAAAGGTCATTACTCTTGGGTTTTTATTGATGAATTTCAAAAGTTATTTTCCCAGGTTGTAATGAAAAGAGAACAGGCAACTTCAATAAATTTTTAAAACAACAAAACTTGGGTGCACAAGTTATCATTTACTGCAGGTTTTTTTAAATTAACACATATTCAAATATATATATATATAAAACATCACTCTTATTTGATTAGATCTTCAGATAGTTACACTTGAACCACACACAATCTTTAGCCCTCACCACCTTCTTCCACTATTCTTACCTCACAAATGGGTTGAGTTCTACCTCGCTCGCAAAAAAAAAAACTATTGTGGCACCATCAATGTCTCAGGGTGCATTAACACCAGGAAAGTGCTTTGGTCCGGTTGTTTGGCCTTACCAAAAGTGGACACAGAGTTTGCAATGTTTTATTTATAATTTTGGAACCCGGGCGAAGAATGCGTGCTGCCAAGGGGAGATGGTGTGCTCAGCACCGAGCTAAAACAAGGAGGCAACTGCTTTGCTAAGCAATAGAGCACAGTTCAGGTAAGATTTTAAAATAACGTTCACTTCTGCAGTGAATTGTTAAATCCAAAGAGACGTGTGGTTTGCATAGCTGGGTCGGATCGAGGCCGTTTTGTATTCACACCAGAAGCGAAACACACCAGAGTTTGTTTGGAAGTGGACCGGTTGTTTGGTCCACAATTGAGTTCTCTTCAGTGTACTCACACCTCCACCAAAGGTCCGGAGTAACGGGGAAACATTCTGGTCCGTTTAAAGCGGACCAAAAGTGGCTGGTGTGATACACCCTCAGTCTCCACTTCTGCTACTCTACTCGCTCTGGGCTGTACCACAGGGCTCCATACTTGGCACTGTTGTGCTTTCACTGGGTGCTGTTTTCCTATAGTTGCTGTTTAATAATGCCGCTTCAGGTCAGATAGGCTCCTTCATTAGCAGTTTTAAAATCTCATTTGATAATCTAGCTTTACTTTTCTGCCCTAAACCTGATGTGTGACATCAGATATTGCTTTTATACTTTCTTATCTGTGTATTGTGCTTTTTATATTTGCATGTATGTGTGTTTTGTGACTTTTCAGGAAGTCAGTCAGCCTCGGTGCTTGGATAATGAATTATTATGTTATAATTCTGGCTAGGTAATTTACTGTTTTGTTACTGGTTTGTTTTCTTTAAGGTTTTATGCATAGTCCACAATTTTGAGGATAGGGCTTTGGGAAAGACATTCCACAATCATAATATGTTTTGTCCAAAATCATGTGTGATGTGTTTGGATCATTTTCACTGTGGAACATCCAAATCTATCCAAGTTTCAACTGTCTGTGTCAAGCTGTTACCCTCAGATGAAAGAAATTGTTTAGGGAACTACAGGATTAGGCACTTGAGACCGTTTACACTGAAGCAAGTTTTACATGGACTGAGTGTGGACTGGGGGCAAACCAAGAAATAAGCCCCCGTTCCAAAATTGACACCTTCAAGCCCAAATGAAGTGAAGTGCAGATACCCACTTGGATGAACCCAATGCTTTCTGGAGAAAGATTAGATAAAGATTCATCTATTTTGCCTCAAGATGAAGTTTTGGGGGAGTCAAGCTGTGGCTTTTAATTCTAAGAACACTACACTCTTTGTCAAGCATGGTGGTGTTAGGATTATCCTGTAGGGCTGGTTTGCTGCCATTGGTGGTGGTGCATTGTGCAAAGTGCATGACACTATGAATAAAGAGGACTTCCTTTTATCAACTTCATCGCAAACAAGATGCTAGACTGATGAAACTGAAAACAAGATGTCATTCCAACAGGACAATAATTCCAAACACAAAAAACTGGTTAGGATTGGACAAAGAAGGCTACCATTGAGCTTCTAGAATAGCGCTCCAAAATCCCTGACATCAACCTTGTTGAAAATTTGTGGACTATGTTTAAAAGCATCCTTACTAGAAAACCAAATATTTTAAGTTAACTCCACCAATTCTGCTAAGAAGAGTGGGCAAACATTTATTCAGAATTATGCCAGAAACATGTTGATGGTCAATGTTACAAGGTAGTCAGAGTGGTTTCAAGTGTAAATTTCTAAGGAACATCAATATAAATGTTAGTGTATGTTAATATTTGAGCATGTATGCATAACTGATGTGTGTATATGTTTAACCAAAACTGCATATAATAATTATGATTTGCAATCACTTCTGTTTTCGACAAAACAACTACATTTCCTTTCTAATTTTAGTCCAAATTGGAAACTGACGCAATGTCCTGCAGCTGTAACTCTGTTAATGTATGCAAATCTTGGACATGTTAATTATGGACTAATCTTTTTACTGCAAACCACTCAAATGCATTGCATAAAATCTTGTAATATAGCAGAATTTGTCCAACCTTTGTCAGCCTGTGTACAGAAGTATTAACATTGAAATCCGTTCAGGCTAAGCAGTCACCATCTGAATTATGGTTCTAGTAAATAATAGTAAACAGGAAATAATCTGAAGTCCTAACGCTCAGGTTGAGGGTGAGATGGTTCAGTCAGGTGTTCATGTAGTCTTACACTCTTATAGCTAAAGAAAAAAACATACTGTGACCTAAACATAACACTGAACATATTTAATTTACAGTAATTGTTAATAGACTGTATTTTAGTCCTACTGACCAGTCAAAGAAACGTCTGCTGGGGCCACATTCGCCCAATTGCACTCACAAACACACACATTCATACACTGATACGCAGGTCAGTAATCAACTTGGGGTTAAGTGCTTTGTTTGTGGGCACATCAAGATGAGAAAAGAGGAGGCTGGAATTGAACTAACAACTTTCAGATTAAAGACAACTACACTTCCTACTCATCCATAAGTTGCCCATAGAGAGAAAACACAATGAATTTTGCGTTAGAGTTCCATCACATTACACTCAAAAGAATAGATTGGAACTAATTAAGCTCAATTCATATAAATTATTGAGCTGTCATGACCAAATTTGAGATAGCATTGAGCACTTGAAATAGGATGACTGTACTCAAATAGTACTGGGTCACCCCTCTAAATATTTGAATTCAGGTGTTCCAAAACCTTCCGTGGCCACATTTATGGAAAATTCAGCTACCAGGCATGCAGACTCCCTCTACAATCATTTTGGAAATAATGAGTCACTCAGTGAATTCCAGCATGGTACCATTGTGAGACACCTCCTGGGCAATAAATTCAGGAATCCTCTCGCTACCAAGTATTCCATAGTTCCTCAGGTGTTACTGCTACTTTACCAAAGTGGAAGCAATTGAGAATGACAGCAACAAAGTGGTTAACCAAAATTACACAGTTGGATCCGTGGATGCACAGGTAGATAGTGCTCAAAGGTCATTAACTTTACCAGATTCCTGACTGACCACGTGGCAGCAGGTGAGATTGGGAATCATCTTCTCCCCAGGGGTGTGTTCTCTCCCCACTCCTCTTCTCTCTCTACACAAATGACTGCACCTCAGTGGACCCATCTGTGAAACTCCTGAAGTTTGCAGATGACACCACTCTTATTGGTCTGATCCAAGAAGGTCTGCTTACAGACAGGAGGTGGATTGGCTGGTCCAATGGTGTGCTCAGAATCACCTGCAGCTTAACAGGGTTAGGGTTAAAGACAGTGGAGATGACCGTGGACCTCTGGACAACACTGCCAACATTGCCTTCCCTCACCATCCTCAATAACACTGTGTTTACTGTGGATCACTTCCAGTTCCTAGGGAACCACCATTTCTCAAGGTCCGCACACATGGACTGTTGGAATTATGATTATTGATTAATTAATATTTATCAAGAATTATAATTAAAAATCATAATTTGACAAAATTAATTTCTTAAACAAAATCCTCATTTATGAATCGAAACCAGAGTTGTCCTCTGGTGTTGTAATTATGGCTCAAGGCCTTTGATAATTACAATTATTAAATGTCACTGTTTAATCAACCGTTTCTGCCAAAACGTGGGCAACTTTAACCTTATTTTGACTGACAAATCACTCTTGCACAAAATAAACACAAAACACCTTCTCTTTATCTACGTGAAAATTTATTAAACCAATCAGCCTGATACAATCAACTCTTCGATCCAATAATCCTCACCTACTCAAACATGCAAAGTTCTACACAAAAGGGTAAAATATCTAACTAAACAAAATAAAGCAAAACAGCAGTGGGTGTGTATGGAATCAACCAGCAGTTATGGCAAAAGTGATATGATAAGGGAATATGGTGTTGAACGAAGCTTTGGGAGCGCAGCCCGCCAGAAAGTGTAGCTCAGTGAGATGCAGGCAGTCATAAACCTCCCCCCCAGCAAGGTTGTAAACCCCGAGGACAAAGGATAATAAAACCTTTGGCGGCAAGCCAGTAAGCAGTAAAGTTGAAGACAAAGAAAATGGTTGATTTTCACCATAAGGTTATTATAGCAGTCCAGTTTCACAGCGCACCTGCTCTCAGGTGTTCACACGGTGAAACCACAGTCTTGCGAGACTGGGCGGCCTCAGAAAACAACAGTAATCACGTTTCAAAAGAACAATGGCATGCACATACAATTCAGAACACATTAGACTATAAGTGTCGATTCTACATCGCTATAAATCTTCTCTACCCTGCACAAGCTATTCCTAATAAAGAAATAAAAATAAAAGGTGGATTTTACTTGTTGAAGTCTTCCTTCTGGGGCAGCGAGTGAGAGAGAAAATGGGGGTGAAGAGTTTCTGTGTGTCCACAGTTAAACTCCAAGAAAGTGGTCGATCTCCGTCTTTTGGCCTCCTTGGTGAAAAGAAAAAATATGATCTGACCATCAGCAGTTGACTAGAACAAAACAAGGTGGTGATCCGTCTGCTTGAAACCACTGTGATGGTTTTTTCTTCTGTTACGTGTTAAACTCACATCTTCGATCGGCAAAGTGGAATTTCTGGCCTTCTTATTCCAGAAACCTCTTTCATGAATTTTTCATTGGCCAACGAAGGAGAATAAATGAAGAATCCACGTGGGACCTCTTCTTCTCCAGAGAGAGATGCTTCAGATGTTGGTCCGGTATCCAACGTGAAAGCGCTTCTTTCAAACGTTTGCTTTCCTATATTCCCTCCTGTGACGGTCCCGTCATATCAGCCGCAGTGGCCGCTGGGTTTTGTAGGACAGACTATCCTGCGGTACAAAATGGCCGGTGACGTTGGAAAGGCATAGTGGCGTCCAGCAATGTGCAAATGGTCCAATATTCAGCAAACAAGTGGTTCAACATGGACAATGTATGGAAGAAGGCCCAGCAGAGACTGTACTTCTTACTGCAACTCAAGAAGTATAGTCTTCCACAGGAGCTGCTGGTCATCTTGTAAACTGCCATTATTTAGTCTGTTTTGGGCTCATCCGTCACTGTGTGGTTTTGCTCATCTACAAAGTAGGACAAGTCTAAACTGGTACAAACAATTAGATCTACGGAGATAATCATCAGGGCTGACATTCCCTCCATCCAGGACTTGTAGAGGTCTAGGGTCATGAAAACGGGAGCTAAGAGGGCAGGGTGCTGATGGTGTAGGGGTTGAGTGCGCAACCATATACAGAGGGTACAGTCCTCGAAGCGACTGTCCGGGGTTCGAGTCCCGGACCTGGCGACATTTGCCAAATGTCTCCCCCTCTCTCTACCCCTCTTTCCTGTCTGCCTACTATCAAAAGAATAAAGGCCACTAGTGCCAAAAAAATATCTTTAAAAAAAAAAAAAAGGGCAGCTAACATCTCCATAGACCTCACACATCCTGGACACAAATTGTTTATACTTTTACCTTCGGGTCGGCGCTACAGAGCAAGTGCAAAAATCAGCTACCACAGAAACCACTTCTGTTCAGCAGAGAGACTCTCTGTTGAACTCAATGAACACCTCACAGTCAGAGAAGTCAGCTACTCTGCTGGAAAAAAATAAGCATGACCTGCCGTTCATCTTTGTATACAAAAACACACACTTTTACACACTGTTCCTTGTCCTTTTTTATCTATATTTACACGTTTTGTCACTGTGGTTGTTGTTTGGACTGATATTAAAATAGGATGTGAGCGATGGAAACCAAAGTCAAATTTGTGCTCACAAACCTGGCCAATAAAGTTGATTCTGATTTTGCAGTCAGTGGCTACAGATCTCCAAACTTCGTCTACCATTCAGAGAAGCGAAGAACAGTGTGTAGAGAGCTTCATTGAAGGCTTTTCCATGAAGCATCCAGGAGCATTCAAAACATAGATGAGCAAGTTTGTAGTGGAAAAAGCTGATTGTCCTGCCATTAACCTCATATAATAACACATTTGGGATTAAGTAGAGCAAAGGCCTTCTTGTCCAACATTAGTGTCTGACCTCACAAATGTGTTGGAAGATTGGTAACACAAATCTCATAGACACATTCCGAAACCCTGTGGACATTGTTCCCTGATGAGTTAAATTTGTCAATTTGTCAGGGTTATACTATAATGATAAGGCTGTAATTTGTAGTTAATAACAAATAACAAATATATAATGAAACTAAAAACCAAAAACAGTATAAACATTATAATACGAATTGTGGTTTATCATCATAACTTTAATCTTTGATGATATTTTCAAACCCCCAAACCTAAAATTTTTATGTGGATTATTACTTCTACTGTTACTTTTGAGAGGCATTAAATAAATATTTGGAAGTATGATAACTGTGTGCTGTTCAGTAGTCCAGTTTCACTACTCAATGTAATTGATGTACTAAGGTAGCTTTATGATTTATTATTAATGAATATTTTTTTGTCATCGCTTACTGTAAACGCAGGTAATACCCCAAAATATTTTGATAAAATGTTTAGTCAATTTTGCCTCTCTAGTGTACAAAGCTGAGATCTGATGGAATTTCTAAATACTTAAATGCTGTCACATTTGTGTGTATGAAAGTGCAGTTATTTCAATATGCCTTTAAAAGCTTAGCATATGCTCTTACCATTAAATCATAGCTTTAATTAAATTTAAAAATTTAGTTTTGATGTAAGGAGGTGGCTTGTCTAATAGTTATAATAATTCTATAATATTTTCAGGTAAACTAACCGCTTTTTTAAATTTTTAGATGATTTTTATGTTTTTTTCTGATGCATTGATTGAAGAGATAAAACTAGCTGCCTACCACTGTTAAGCATCATAGTTTAAGTTTAAGGTCATCTTTTGTAGTATCTGTCGAATATTAATTTTTTTAAAAGGTAGATAACTGTTTTGTCTGACCTTTTAAGGAAAAAGAGAAAGGTTGACTGTAACCGCTTGACATTTTGGTAATCTTTTGCATCCACAGATAAGAGAGTCAGGGAGAAAACACATTTTGCTGTAAGGCAGTGCAAACGGACTAGATGTGTAATGAGAACATAGAAGAATCATTTTATCATCCACTGTGTTTCATTCATAGCTGTTTTTTTTTTTTTTTTGGTTTCATTTTACTGCTAGTTTTACTCCAAAGCTCACTCCAGAGTCAAATTATCGATAACTCATACTTTGGCTGGCTGTGAGGAAAGAAAACTGTTACACTTTTGCAGAAATTTTAGCTCTCATTTGCTGTTTTTCTCTTCAGACAAACCGGAGGTAAAGATTGTGGTAACATATCCTGATGGGTTAACAAGAGAGGGCGACAATCTTGATCTGACATGTATCGCTGAGGGAAAACCACAGTGAGTTTTCACACACATGGATGAACTTAAGCACTGGAGATTTCTGTTTACTTGGTGTATCCTTCCCTTTCCAAACATCCTCTTAACCTTTCAGTTTCATTTTACCATTTAACCAGTTGTTAGCATGCTGTACAGCATTAGGCCACCCCACCCTCCTCTGTCGATCTCAGATTTGACCTTTATTTCAGATTTCTAGCATGGATAGACAGCGTCTGACTGATGTGTGTGGCATTTGTGCTTTAAAGCCCCTATCAGATCAACTGGCTCAGAGTGGATGAAGATGTGCCGCCTCATGCCGTCGTCACTGGTTCTGATCTTTACATTGAGAACCTGAATAAGTCATATAATGGTACCTATCGCTGTGTGGCGTCTAATGCTGTCGGAGAGGCCTATGATGACTACATCCTCTATGTGTATGGTATGTATTACTCATGATCACACCGGATTTTAGCTTCCTCTTCCCTAGATGTCTTTAACGCTGTTTACAGCAATAAGAATACAACATTGCATTAGTATTCTGGAAATTATATTAAAACAATAGTAATTTATGGCAAATTTCATGGATCAAACTGTCACTTTTAAAATTAAAATGATGTAAGTCATTAATTATGGACAGATTAAAATAAAACCACAGAGCTCAAATGTTTAAAAACGTTTTGCTGTCGTCTCTGTATAGCATACATACAGTGCTTTGCAGTAGCATTCACACCCGTTGAGCTTTTTCCCCTTATGTCAAGTGACAACCACTAGTATGTATTGTTTTTATTTTTTTTGTATAACACACAAAATCCAAGTGAAAAAAGTTTTCAGCATAAATGTGACAACCACCTTTAGGTGCAATTAAAGCTGCAAGGATTGTAGGGTATATGTCTCATTTTTCTCCATTCTTTGAAAAAGCTTTTCTAATACAAGATTTTATTTTGATTTACACTATTTTGTAGTATATCTGAGAGTATGTATAGTGCCGTTGTTCAACTGGAAGGTGAATCTCATCCACCGTCAAGTCTTTTGCAGACTCTACTAGGTTTTCTTCCATTATTGTTGTGTATTTAGCTTTATTCATCATCCCATTAAGTCTGGCCAGCTTTCCTGATCCTGCTGAAGAAAGCATACCCACAGCATAATGCTGCTACATCTTATTTAACAGTGGGGAGATTGTGTTTTCTGTGTGCAGTGTTGTTTTTCCTGCCACACACAATATTTTGCATACAGGTCAAAAAGTTACATTTTAGTGTCATCTTACCAGAACACCCTCTTTGTCATGTTGGCTATGTGCTCTGCATGGCTTGTGGCAAACTGCAAACAAGACTTTGCATAACTTTTTTTCATTTTTTTTTTTTCTTGTTTATAGCTATAATGTGGCAAAATGTGGAGAAATTCAAAGGGTATGAATGCTTAACAAGGCAATGAATATGAGCTACTTTCTGTTCTATAAATTGAAGTAAACAGAGCAAAAAGTATGTTGCACAGTGACATAAATAGGCATTTCTTCTGTGCTGGTTTGAATAAATCCAGTTTGATACCCAAATCTTAAAAAAAAAGAAAACAAAAGGAACATAAGAAAACTCAAGAATTGAGGGTGAGATTATTATTTTTTTTTATATCAACAGAAGGGCAGCAAATAAACCAAGTGGAACTGCTGCTCAAAAACAGCATGTTTTGCCATATGCTCTGCAGTTAGCAGATCCAAAGGGAGCCTGAGACGTGGACAGGTCATATTTATACAGAAATATGGAGAATGCTTGTTCACAAGCTTTCAAGCACCGCTGCAGTCTTAAATTTTTCAGCCCCAACAAACACCGCCTTTCGCGACTCAAGGCAATTAATCAGAGTTCACATAGTTCCCTCTGGTGCTTTCTAATAATTAATGTGACTGTGTACCTGTAATGGTCTGTTTATTAGCATTTGGATTGATATAATTTTTTCTATGTTCCTTTGAGGCACTTTGGTCATTACTTTTTCTATAATGTCTCCAATGTGCTCAGAAATGGACAAGTCATTGCTGTACCCATGTATTGCTTTTAATTACAAAATTATTTAACTGCTGACAGCAGTTTTGCTTTCTGACACAGTTTACTTTTTGTGAACTTTTACTGAAAAATATTATGCAGATACTTGTCATTTCACCAGCCAATACAAGTGCATCACAGTAGATCAGAGTATCATTGGCAGTAGAATATTACACGAGACTAATAAAAAAAGACCTCATTTATGTGTAAGACTACTTAAAAGTATATTATACTTCACAGTAAATACTCTCAATATCTGGTCAGAAATTACTGCACGTGTGCAGCATGGCATGAATGCGATCTGCATGTGACTCTGCTGTGGTGTTCAGGAATGCCAGGTTACCTTAATAACAGCCTGCAGCTTGTCTGCTTTGTTGGTTCTGGTATCTTACCCTCACGTCAGGAGTCTACCCTTTAATTGTGCTCAAGTGATATTCACATTTTTTGAAAAACTGAATTTTGGGTTTTCAGCTAAAAGCAACAATAAACATTAACAACAATAAACTATATATATACTCAATTAATAATCACTCTGCGTGTAATGTATCTATTCATGTAGTTTATAAATGTCACTTTTTGACTAAAATACTGAAATGAATTCACTTTTCATTCGTCACTTGTAAATTATGGAATGCACCCTTTATACAGTAGGCTACTTAAAGCAAAAATGACAATTGATTAAAATGAAATTATAAATGATATAAATATTTAAATTTTATTCTGTTGACTAGTTTATTTTCCACAGACAACTTTTAAAGGGCAACATAGAGACCATCTCTCCTGAGGCATGAATTTCAATAAGCTGACAATTGGCTAACCTCTTTTCCTTTAGGGCTCATTTTCTTGAAGTCCTAACATGACTGTCATCATTTTCACAGCTGTGGGCATGTTAATGTTTTGTTTTTAGGCACATAACTACAAAGCAAATTTAAAACTCAACAAATTAATCACTGAAACAATTACTGTGATCTTTGGAGAATTTACTTGATCAATTTGCACAAGCATTGTTTGTTTTTCCCCAACTGCAAAAAAGTTTTTGAAAGATACCAAGAACCTTTGCACTTGAATTCCCAGAGGGGAGTAAACAGTGAGAGGTAATTATCTGAAGATTTTAAAGCACAAAAGTACCCTGTAACGTGACATCAGTGAAGCACACACTTCTCCTCGGAACCTAATTTCCTGTTTTGCTGGCTGGCAGGGGTTTATGGAGATCAGAGGAAAAAAATAAATTTCCAGCAGCTGCAGCCGTTTTTGGCAAGTTTAGTTTTCACTTTGTGGGGCATCCTGCTGTCTTGCATCTTTCTCCTTAGTTTCTGCCAGCATGCCAAAACCATTCTTTGCCAGTGACAGTACTAGAAACTAGTAATAGAAATTTATCTGATGTTTAGGCTTAAACAAAAGTTAGGATTTTTTTTTCATCACCAATAAAAGGGAATAAAATTCATTCTCGTTTTTTAGTTCCCTTTATTCGGAAGCCATTGTGGTAAAGAATTGCAAAGATTTTTAAAATATACATAAAAATTACAACTTACTTGCCAAAATTTTGCAGAAATACTGTTAGAAAGAACTGTTATACTGTTACAAATGAATCTGGAAACACGTGCCTTTACATAATGGTATTTAGAGTAGATTTCTGAGCTTTAATATATTAAATTTGTATCTGAATTTATCAGTACGGAGCTCCTTTTAGAAAAAAAAAATCGTATTAAATATGTGTCTCAGTAAAACAAACATGGTAGATTTTGTCTCCTAAAAAGTATATTAGAAATTATTTCTTATCCAGTGCCCTCCACACTTATTGGAAACCATGTTAAAGATGTGTAAAAAGCCTGAATATAAATTCATCTTTTATTGCAGTAGCTTTTGCATTTTGTTTAATAAGTAGTTTTAATTATTATTCAGTCAGCGTGTTTAGGTCTTGCTGACAGCTGCAATCTCAAAATAAAAAAACAACTAGTATAACATTGATTGACTCATAAGCCAGTGTTTAGGGAGGTTGCGGAAAATGTCCATTTGTGAAAAAGAAATGCATTTGTAATTGGTTTTACATCAACAAAAACCTCAGCAATTGTAGAGCAAACAGTGAATAGGAATTTGCTGCAAGGACAAAGCGTTGGGGAGAGGCACTAAAATCCTGTCAATGTCAAGAATTTGAGGAGTGCAGTGGGTTCGGGCATAATGTTTTTTAATTCTTGGTGTTTGTAGGAGCGACCAGTGACTCGGTTTGGAGACTGGAAACTTTAAAAAACGTATAAAGTTATTGCCTCCTAAATGGTTAGCAGCTTGTTACGGACGACATGAATTTGCAGCCGTATGGGGTTTTGGGAAATGTCACAGCTAAACACAGCGGGATCTCGCTAATCCAAATCTCTGAGGAATAAACGATACAGAAGAGCTCTGGTATTCCAGTTTGTCCTTGCTGAAATACTTTCAGTGGCTCAAAGAAAATAATTCCCAGCAGAAATTTGATTTAAATTAGAGTGATTACCTCATCAGCACATTAACAACATACTGTAACTCAAAAGGTCCTAAAGTTTAATATGAAAGGACGAACTGGATTTCGAAGTGAATAGTTAATGTTACTGTTATGTTTCTATGGATACAAGCACATGCAGGAATTCAAGGAAATTTAATAGATAAGGTCACAAAGGAGGCATCAAGAATAGATCCATTGACATGACTGGTTAACTTAAGTCAGAACTTAAAAGTATGATTAAACAGAGACTGAAGCAAGAAGGCAAAAGCAATGGGAAGATGAGAGGAAAGGAAAATGGTTTCATTGAATTCAAAGGAAAGTTGGAGAAATTAGAAATGCAAAAAGGAACAGGAAAGAACAAGCATTTCTTTCAAGACTTGTTACCAAGTCAAAAGAATGTTACCAATATTTTATATTTATATTACAAGATATAATGATAGGCTTGATTAGAAAAATATAGTTTATCTTTTTCTTTTAAACATAATTGGATAAGGGCAGCTGCGTGGTGTAGCAGTTGAGCAGGTGCCCCATGCGCAGAGGCTATAGTCCTCTAGGCAGCGTCCAGGGTTTGATTCCTGACCTTGAGACATTTGCTGCATGTCTTCTCCCCTTTTCTCTCTACTAATTTCCTGTCAGGTAACTGTCAATAAATGCATCTAGTTTAAAAAACAATCTGTAAAGAAAAACATACCAGAACAAAATTGCCATTCCGACTCACACTTCTCACCAGTTATTGCCGGTGATGCACCAAATACCTGTTTGCCATCTGCAAATAAACCCAAGAAGAAGAAGAAGTATAAATGAAAACTACCGTTAGCTATTAACTTCAGTATCGACAGATGTTGCAGCCCAAAGCAGAGACAACTGGCAGACCAAAATGGCGACAAAGTGACGTTGGTGAGTTATAGTTTGTTTTCTTGATCTTTTTGTATCTTCGTCAACCACTGTTAGAAGGAGGGCTGCAGGCTAACCTAGGCCTGCTTCTATCCCTGCTGTGTGTTTGACTGTAGTAGTTAACAAGGGTAGATTAATATATATTTCAAGGTATTTCCAGAAGTTAACTCTGCTACTATTTGGTCAAGACAGTTTACAGCAAAACAATAGTAATTAGATTCTTAGTGCACCCGGTGTAGAACCAAAATCTTCCTGTCATATTCAATGATCCAACTACATTTATGCTTATTTCAGTGGTGTAGATGATCTCTCATCAGATTTAGGTTTTGTTTTGAGCTGTTTCTGACTATTATAGGGATAATCAGGGCTGTGTCATATTTGTCTATGTCAGTGTCCAAATTCAGTGGCTGCATCCTTGAAAGGTCCTGGTCTATGTAGACCGGGTCCTTCAGAAAAAAGGTCCTGCATGCAAAAAATCCGAACCATCAGTATTCAATATTGTTTGAGCTGTTACTTAAAAGTTACTTAAAACTTAACATTTATTAGATGCATTATGACACATGACAGTGGTTGCTGACATGTAGCACAGAAAAGGATGATAACAGTTTTTGTGATTTAAAATATATTTTGTTTTAATTCTGCAGTGACATTCTAAAGGTCACTGATGAAACGACAAGGCTGAATGAGATGACTGCTTAAGCAGTTCAGAGGAAAATCCTTGCTGATTTTGATTTGACATTGAGCCTGACATCTACACGTTATACCTGCAGATCTCTTGTGTGGAAACTTTTATTGACACACTCCTCCCCCATGATAAAGGAACGCAACAAGGAAGAAAGGCTGCAACAAGCTCTTCAGTGGCTTAAGCATGGAGAAATGTGGCATTATGTCTTCTTCACAGAGGAAACAACTGTGGCTATAGAGCACTACACCAGATGTAGTTTTAAAAGAACAGACCACTTTGTGCCTAAACCTCATCCCAAATACCCTTGAAGACTATATGTTTAGGGAGTGATTTTTTGATATGATGTAGGTGCTATGGTCATCTTTGAAGGAATCATGGTCAGACATTTTTTTGAAAATATCATTATCAAGGAACATGCAGCACCATTGTTGTGGATCTGATCATCCATTCTTCCAGGACAATGATCCAAAGCTGATGCTGTCTTCATTTCATTTAAGGGAATAAACTGGGTGAAACCTGCACCAGAAACACCAGATTTGAATCCCATTGAACTTGTTTGGCATACTCTGAAAAATTTCCTTCGAAAAGAGGCAAAGCCCCTTACAACATGACTATGGTATAGAAACATTTTGGCAAACAAGACTGAGGCCAGAGTGTTGCAACAGCATCATAACAGGCCTCAACAATACCATAATCTGATTGTACAGAACAAAGGAGGGGCAATGTGGAAAATGAAAACATTATGTCTGATGCATAAAAACATTATGTTCTACCAACTGTTAATCAGGTATTGCAATTTTTGTAATATATTATTTTGTTATTTTTTGTGGAAGATGTCCTAAATAAATGGTTAATTTGGAAAAACTACCTTGATTTTTTTTTTCTAAATACAATTGCACTTAGACTGGATAAGAATTGTATTTTCTAAAATCCAGAAGCAAAAGAAAGATAAATTTGAATAATATAAAGAGAACCCAAGAAATGTAATATTCAAATCATTACACTCGCAACCAGTTTTCAAATTGTGCCATCTTCAGTAAAAACGCGCGCCGTTGTCATGTATACTAACAGTAGAAACTCTACAAAACCTTTCCGTTTTTATGAAAAATGTTGTGTCAATAGGACCTGATTCTGAAACCAGAACTATTGCAGGCCCTGTTTACACAACAATGTTTATTATACTATGCATTTCAAAGGTTTACACACCCCTGGAAATTCTCTGTATGTAGACACATTACAACACAGTTTATGCAGCAGACCAATGTAAAACAGTGACAAATTGTGAGACGGAATTAAATCATGCATGGTCTTCAAATTTTTTTTTTCACTAATAAAAATCTAAAAAGTGTGCATTTGTATTCAGAACCCTGGATTGCTATCCTGCTAGACAGTGAACTTCAAGTCTTTTGCTGCCTGTGACAGGTTTGTCCTGTATTTACCTACATCCTTCTTAAAATTAACCTTCCCTGCCCCAACTGAATGAGAACATCCCCACAGCAAGTTGCTGCCACCGCCATGTTTCATGGAGATGGTGTGTTCAGGTTGATGTCGAGTGTTACAAAACAGCTCTAACAGCCTACAACTACAACAACTACAAATTAAAAAGAATGGGGAAAGGTACAATGGGTAAGACTGTGCCAACAATCTTATAGCAGTACTAGTAGAAGAACACACCTGCAAGCCACTCCAGGAATGACTTGTTCACACCTTCAAAGATGCAACTGATGAAACCAATTAGCACAATGAAACCTCTGCACCACCCACATACTTCCATCGCATGGCAAGTAAGGATGCAGAGCGGCACATCAACCATACACAAATATGCAGCTCTGTCGGTCTTACATAAGTATTCTGTTAACTCTGATAACGCTGTATAGCTATGGTTATTCATCATTTGTGCTCTGCCAGGCGGATGATGACATCTGCTCTTTCCCAGTGGACCCATGATGATCACTTCCAAACAAAAGGACAACATATGCTGCCAAATAGCTCACTCACAGAAGATCATCAAGCTATTGGGACTACATTTCTATTAGCTGAATAAAGATTCCCATGAAATTGGTAGAGAACTCTGTTTAACAAAATCTAAGCAATACATTTTTTATTCACCTGCACAGAACCCCAAAGTACTAATGCAGTATTCTTATTGTCCAGACAGATTTACTGAACTGCCAGTAAGCACTGAAAAACTCATGTATAATGCGTGTCTACAACTTTTAAATTCATGTATTATTTGATTCATGCTTTCCCTGACAACCCTCACATGAATGAATAAAAGCAATGGCAACCAAATGTGCTCTGCTCCTGCTGTAAAATGTAGAGTATCTATGTTATCAGCTTTTGTGCCTTTGGCCATGACCCCTTCAATTAGTAACTTCGTATCCACGTATTTTACCAATTTCCATTAAAAAATTCTGTCTGGTGTGTGAGCTTTGGAGGCTCTATGACCTCAACTCTCTGTAACGAGACACAGGAGATTGGTAAAAGGTGCTCAAAACTGCATATAATTGCAGCCGCAACTCCCACTCCTCTTTTCTGGAGGATTTAATGCCAGACAAAATCATGTTGTGATCCATGTGAGAATTTGTTGTCCCAGACTAATCATGCCTGCTACAGTAGCTTAATTAATCTGTTTTCCTGCAAAATTGATTGGTCTTAGCATGATAACCTTGTAAGGTTTTGTTGAGCAAGGCACTACCTTTAAAGCCTGCAAAAAGTCCTCTTTTAATCTTGATTTTAGGGTTTTGTGCACTTTACAGTCCCTTGAAAGAATAATCCATGTTACTCCAAGACCACATCGATGAGTCATCTTGGGGGTTACAAAAAATATCGGCGGGCTAACTAGTCTCAATTAAGGTCAGCGTTTATGATTCAACAAAATAGAAAGACTGGACAAAAGTGGCATTTATGGCAGCGCAGCACATGGCGTAGCAATAAACATACTGAAAACTATTGCTCTTCCAACACAATCATTATATATATATATATATATATATATATATATATACATATTTCTAATACAGCATTTTGTACATATTCAAGTTCTCCTCATCTGATGTTAAAATTAGTTTGATGATCTGAAATATGTAAGTCTGACACAAAAGCAAATACAAAAGAGATCTGTGAAAGGGCAATAGTTTTCAGTATGCTGTTCAAACTCCAATTAAAGGTTTAACACTCCTATCAAACAAGACTGTTGTTTAACTTTCAGCCTCTTACAAATAGTTTTATTTCAATGATCTGTTTTGTTCTGTAAAAACAATTTTGATAGAAGTCAGGTTGAATTGCTCATCAGTTTTATTTTTGCTCTTCCTGCCACCCTCTACCTGTTCTGGTCCTTCATGCTCTACCTATTTCAAAAAGACTAATGACCTTTCACTGCACGACAGCCCAGACAGGTGGGAGGCTGATGTAAATCCACGTCAAATCAAGTCCCATTGTGCAGCGTGTATTGTGTGTGGCCGGTCGAAAGGGGCAGAGAGAGAGGCTTCTCACGCTGTTTCTCCATGAGGGTCTGTCTGAGACGGCCTTTAAATTGTGCCCCTGGCTGGCGTTTGGTTTGTGAGAGAAGAGGACAGACCGAAAACCTTTTTTTCTCTAGGGCAGCAGCAGCCTGGTGATATAACTCATACCGCCGATCCTTTTACCACTACTCTTCGGCTTGCAATTGACTTTTTGACCTATAAATCCTCAATGGATACAGAGTCAAAGACACTGGAAATTTGGGGTTTGTTGGGGGTTTGACATAACATGAGCAGACAGGACTCAAAGGTCTCTCTGGTCTTTTGAAAGGCTATTGGAAAATTGTGTCCTTGTCAGTTGAACTTCACACATTCAATGTCAGAACTTCACATGTTAAAAAAAACCCTATCACAATCATTCTATATGTATCATCATATTGTTAGTCTCTCTAAGATTTTTCATTTTAGAAAAATACTTCTTGGGTTCAGTGTGTTTTTGAGATGGCAATAGGCATAATCTTGAAAGTCAAAGATACTATCTTCTTAAAACTGAACTTTTTCACATTTTGTTACATAACAACCATGAACTTCAGTACATTTTATTGGAATTTTATTTGATAGACAAACACCAAGTATTTCACAATAGCAAAGTAGAAGGAAAGTAAATCTAAATAAGAATATGAAAGTTTGGGCTGTAGTTGTTTTCAACTCATTTTACTCCTAATTGCAGCACAATGTAGTTCTACAAACACATGCACTACACACTTCTTAATTTTTTATTTGTAAAAGAATTACTCAAAATCCTGAATAATTTTCTTTCACTTGACAATTGTGCACTACTTTGTGTTAGTCTATCTCAGACAGTCCACAAAAATGATTCAAGAAAATGCAATTTGTGGTTGGAACATGACATTTGAAAAAGTTCAAGAAAACTTTTGCAAGGTATTGCATTTGTGTGACATAAATTTCCAATGCGTTTCAACATACATCACCTCCTCAGCGAGTCAAACAGATCAGAAAGACTGTTAGTCCTTTTAAAGAGATACTTCACTAAGGGTGTATTCACACTTGCCACTTTTGGTCCGCTTTAAACGGACCAGAGTTTGTTTCCCCCCTTGGTCCGACCTTTTTTGCAGGTGTGAATACACTCAAGCGAACCCTGGTCCGGACCAAACAACCGAGACCACCTCAAAAAGTGGGTCTCGGTCCGCTTCCAAACGGACTCTGGTGCGGTTCGCTTATGGTCTGAATACAAACCGGCCCCGATCCGAACCGACTACAAAAAGCGTACGTCTGTTTGGACATAAAAAGCCACCGTAGCCGGTAGCAAAGGTGTGTGTTGTAAGCAGTGTTACCAGGTGAGAAATGTAGGATTATCGTATTAGAGACATAAAATCATCATATTTTGAGGGAAATTATCGTACACTCGTCATAACCAAAATAACAAGTCTATTGATATGTTGAATAGCGTCTAACAGGCACTCGCAGCTTTGTGGCGTCAGTACGGAATGGATTTATCA